>NW_007727364.1:4952-8409 GCF_000696425.1 Galeopterus variegatus
TATAGATGCAATTCAATCCCTGTCAAAATCCAATAGAATTCTTTATAGATATAGAAAAAAATTCCTAAAATTTATATGGAACCAAAAAAGATGCCAATTCAAAATCTTGAGCAAGAAGAACAATGCTGGAGGCATCAAAATTCCTGATTTCAAAATATATTACAAAACTACATTAGTCAAACCAGTACGGCACTGGCATAAAACCAGTCATATAGACCAATGGAACAGAATAGAGAGCCCAGAAAATAAATTCACACATTTACACCAATTGAGCCAAGAACACACAACGGGGAAAGAAAAGTTCTTCAATAAATGGTGTTGGGAATACGGTACATCCACATGCAGAAGCATAAGAATAGACCATTATCTCATACAACACACAAAAATTAATTCCAAATGTATTAAAGATTTAACTGTTATATCTGAAACTGTAAAGCTACTGGAAGGAAACATTGGGAAAAAGCTTCTTTACTTTGTTCTCAGCAATGATTTTTTCGATATGTCCTCAAAAGCACAGGCAAAAATAAACAATTGGGACTATACAAGCTAAAAAGTTTCTGCACATCAGGGGAAACAATTGATATAATGAAAAGGCAACCTACAGAATGGTACAAAATATTTGCAAATCATATGTCTGACAAGGGTTAAGATCCAAACTACAAAAAGGAACTTAAACAACTCAACAACAACAACAACAATGACAAAGCCACAAATAACCCAATTAAAATTTTTTTGAATGAGTTCAACAGACATTTCGCAAAAGAAGACATACCGGTGGCCAAGATGTACATGAAAAGGTGCTCAACATCACTAATCATCAGGGAAACGCAAATCAAACCACAACGAAATATGACCTCACTTCTGTTAGAATGGCTATTATAAAAAAGACAGAAGATAACAAGTATTGGCCAGGATGTAGAAAAAAAGGGAGAGCATTAATCCATTCATGAGGGATCCACCCCCATGACTCAATAAGTTTCCGACACTGCCACATTGTAGATCAAATTTCCACATGAGTTTTGGAGGNCTCCTATGCAGTCAAATTGGCCATGTGAGAGAGTTCTGGCCAATGAAATTTATGTTCAAGTACTGAGCTTGCCTTTGGGGAGAACAATTTGGAAACGCATATTTGGCTAGTACTTCCTTTGGCTGTTTGTCTCTTACATTCCCCCCTATCTTCCTGCCTGAAATGTGGTAATGATGGCTAGAAGGGTAACAGTTATGTTACTGAAAGAATGAGTTTTGTGATGATGAAAATGCTAATTACCCTGATTTGATCATGACACATTATATACTTGTATTGAAATATAACTCTGTACCCCATAAATATGAAAAATCAGTATGTGTCAATAAAGAAAATAGAATGGTGATGAAAGCCATCACCGTGTATCACTCAGGATCTAGACAATGGAGTGAAACAAATTAACCCTGGCTTCTCAGTGATATAATAAACAAAAGTTTATTTCTCACTCAAAGTCAGTTGCAGCATTAGCTCCTCTTGGGCAGCTGCCTTTTAAATGGTGATTAGGGATCTAGTCTCTTGCTGCCTTATACTTGTAATTATAGTACATGGCTTCTAAGTCAAAGAAGCAGATGGATAGAGCAAAAGGGTCATAAAGGAGCTTTTCATCGACTTACCTTGTAAGTAGCACAATCTTCCACTCTCAGGCTATTGACTTGCTCTAGTCACATGAACCTGCCTAACTGCAAGAGGGTGAGAAATTGCAGTCTTCAGTGTTCCCAGTAAAGGGAGGAGTATTGGAAAGTAAGAACAACTAATGCAATCCTTTAAGGTACTTTGAGCTATTGTACCAGCCCTGCACTGCCCTCCTCTGGACATTGTACCATGTAAGAACAATAAACTACAGTTTATTAGAGCCACTGTAAGTCAGATTTTTGTCCCCTGAAGCCAAACAAAATCCTACCAACTGAAGAAAAAAATAAAAGTGTTTAAATTACTTTAGCTCTCTGTGTTATTAAAGGAGGAAAAGGGGAGGTGGGAGGAAGATAGTGAGAAGTTTGTTAATTGACAAAAAACAGCTAGATAGGAAAAATAAGTTATATTGGTGTACAGTTGAGGTAGGCATCTATAACTGACAATAACTTACTGCATGTTTTCAAACAGCTAGAAGAGAGGAGATCGAATGTCCTCATCATAAAAAAGAAATGATTGTTTTATAATGATGAAAATTCTAGTTACCCTGATTTGATCATCACACATTTTATATAGATAGATAGATAGATAGAGATATTCAACTCTGTACCCCACAAACATGTATAATCAATATGTTTTAATTAAAAGAAATAAAAATAAATAGCTCTAAAAATATTGGTTTATGTTCATGGAATTTAAAATTAATACAGTATTTTTAGTTCAAATTTCTTATTACTAATATAAAACTAAGCAGACAGGGTTAGCACCAGAACTGAGTGGGCACTGAAATAAAGGAGGACATGGTGTTTTGAACGTACAGACAGTGGGACTTGGAGGTTGGCGACGTTCTGTTGTATTTGTTTCCTTCACTGTCAGATCAGAGGACTTCCCTGGAAAAGAGTAGGCATATATTTATACACTAAACAACTAGGTGGCATCATGAGTGTATGCCAAGTTTAAAATAAGCCTATTGTATAATAAAAAATTAAAGCTCACTTTGAAGCAAATTAGGAAACAAATAAGCTTTACTTTATTTGGTTCTTTTGGCAGGGAGGCAGGGAGTTTATATATGTCAGAAAATATTTTGTCTCCTCTGCCTTTTATTTGCTTATTTGTTTCTTTGTTTATTTGAGTCCTTGGTTAAATTGCTTAACTCTTTAGTTCCTCTTTCCTTACCTGGTAAAATAGCATTAAAAGTGATACCCTATAGCTGTTAAGATTTCATAATGGAATTTTCTTGCTAAAATTTTTCCACTCACTTTTTTACCTCTGGACTTTCAGGCCACAAAAACATGAATAGCAAAAGCATCTGTAAGTCAAAAATCAAATAAATTATGCTATTTTTTTAACAATTGGAAAAGGCCGTGATATTTTTCAGGTGTAATAGAAACTTTTCTGGCACAGAAGGATTAGTTCTGGAAGTCTAACAGGACATCTTAATTTGTGCTTCTGTGATACAAAATCATTATTGTGAAGAAGGATGTCAGTTGACATTGCTAACCAGGCACATAGAGAGGATGGCTGGCAAAGTTCTAAGGGCCAGATGTGTTTATCACATGAAAATAGACAGGGAGTGTATGAAAACTGTTTGGGGGCCTTTAAGTCATAGTTGCCCTGCCCATTATTGAGAAATGTTCTAATAAGTGCCTCTGGGCCTGACTAATTATAATTAGCAACATATCTCTAGTGCAGAACTAAAAATAAGTGCAAAATTTCTCTAAAATGAGCATAATTAATGCCCGTTTTTTTTTTGAATATAGGATTATATAAAGAACAGCTCAGTTTGTGAAAAAAGTATATTAT
>NW_007727364.1:9431-14360 GCF_000696425.1 Galeopterus variegatus
GTAAAAATGTGGAGAGAAGAGGGTTCCCTATGTGGATTAGAAGAAATAATGTGTAAAATGTGTTTAGCAGTGTACATCCCATGTAATAAGCAGAAAATAGTGTTGTCCTTGCAATTATTGCTAGTTTGGTCTTGGCTTTGTTAATAGCGTAATGTTAAAACCACTGGAGCCAAACAACCTTGCTTTATATCGAAGCTTCACTATTTTTTCAGCAGCATGGGCTTAGACAACTTGCTTAAATGTTCTTACTTTAGTTTCCTCATGTCTAAAATGCACATATTAATGCCCACCTCCTGGGAATATGGGTTTATATAATGAAGAGCTAAATATGGGCCCACTTTGAATTCTCAATACATTTTAGCTGTTACATATATGTGTGTGTGTGTGTGTGTGTGTGTGTGTGTGCGTATATATATACACACACACACACACACATATATACTTTATTTTCAATTGTCCAAATATTCCCTTTTGCTGTTTGACGTTGAGGATTCACTATGCCTTATCAATAAAGATTATTTTACTGAAAATTCA
Source organism: Galeopterus variegatus (assembly GCF_000696425.1). NCBI lineage: Eukaryota > Metazoa > Chordata > Mammalia > Dermoptera > Cynocephalidae > Galeopterus > Galeopterus variegatus. The sequence goes on from NW_007727364.1 coordinate 9,966, forward strand.
CCTCACAATTTTAACTTACTGTGACACAAAGTTGGGGTTTTATACAAACTTATTTTAGGCAGCATTTTTTTTCCCCGAGAAACAANCACAAAGTTGGGGTTTTATACAAACTTATTTTAGGCAGCATTTTTTTTCCCCGAGAAACAAGATTTCACATGAAGAATTTGTTTTAAAACATTAGAACACTTCACTGAACAATAATTAAAGTAACAACATTTTAATCAAAGTATCTAAGTTAATCCCTTGTAGTCAAGTAGGTGTCCAGAGCAGTGGAATTGTTTCAAACCACCAGAGCACATTTAAATCACTGAAGCAGTGTGTTGCCCTGTTGATTTTAGGATAGTGCTATGGGAGAGTACCTCAGGCCATTTATTATTTTCAAGTTAAAGAGTCATATTAACTAATTCAAACCATAAGTACCATGTATCAACTAATACTGGCATTCTTTTCCTGGATGCTAAACTTATAAGAAAAAGATATTTAAGAAGTATTTTTAATATATTGGAAAAGCAGCAAAATAAATCACGTAATTTTTAATGTTTCTTCATACTATTACATCTTCTGTCAATCTACAAATATTTCAGAGTCCAGTTTGTCTGGAACTGTGCTAATAATGCATTCAACTAGGATACATTTTATATATTTCAAGCTTTAAACTATATAGATTTCAGAACTTCACAAACTTAAAGAATGGGATATTCTTTTTAAATCTATTCTAAATCTCTGTGCTGCAGTTTCAGTCAACTCCATACTATTCTGTCCTCAGTATGGACTGATAATTACTGATGGTCATCTATTTAAAATCTATTCTAAATCTCTGTGCTGCAGTTTTAGTCAACTCCATACTATTCTGTCCTCAGTATGGACTGATAATTACTGATGGTCATCTATTTAGGGTCCATTCATTTGTCTGAAGATATTTTGTATGTCTGGGAAGTTTATAATGAAATCAGTGTTTGTTTTGTTTTTCTGACACTAAAATCAAAATCTTGCACTGTAGTATGCACATAGTTGGCAATGAGATGAGCCAGTGGACTTGAATTTATTTCTGACTGAATAATCTTTATCAATTTACAATAATTGAGTAATTTTGGCAATTTAAATTGAAGTACTGACATTCAAGTAGAAGAAGTTATACACTGAAAAGGTCTTTAAAGAGTCTTTTACCTCTTCAATAACTCATTTCAAGAATTATACAATCTCTCTTTCATCTGACCTAAAACTCTACTCTCTTCTAAAATTTTTGCCAACTTTATACACTTTTGCCTTAGAAATTATTGATAACAATAGGTTGCCATGTTTCCATAGGGCTATTTGTGTGTTTGTAGGTTATAACTCAGAATGTTTTAGCATGCTATATGTTTAATAACTGTTTATTGCATTTAAAAAACACTGTATCTCATACATATTACATATCAGATATAGTGCCAAAGTTAACGAAGTGAAAATAAAAGTGATTGAAATAGTTGTTTGCTAACAAATAACACAGAGGAAGGAAATAAAGCACTAACCCCTTTAAATAGAGAAATAGAAAAAAAGGTTGCGTTTAAAAATTCTAATAATCTCTCAGAAAATGAAAAGACATTTTACAGGCAGAGGTTCACAGCATTGATGGAAGGGATGACTTACATACCCTGAGCAGGTACAATACAGTAAGAAACCACCCTAGCAACGAAAAAGAATCATAAATTGAATAAAATATGAGATAGAAATTTATTTTTTAAATCTTAATGTAAAATTGTGTAGGAAAAATAACCCAACCAGAACATCATCTTTAGCTTTGTTTTCATATTTTTAGGGACATGGAAATTAATTAGAATAGAAAAAAAATGTTGAAAAAAGACAAAGGATTCTTAAGATGTTAAACATATTGATTTGGAAAAATGTAAAAGAAATATTGATTTGGTAACTACCTTAAATATGATAAAGTCAGTTACACTTCAAGAAGATAAAGATTATACCTGAAGAGCTAAGAATTAAGACAAAGAGCAGAAAAGAAACTTGGTTAAACTTAAAAATATATCCCTTAGCATTAGGAGTGGCTGAATAGTGAAAAAAAATAGTCAAGCATTGCTATTTATCTCTAAATATAATAATTCTAAAAATAGGTATATATGTAAACAGTTACATTGAAATACAGACTCATCTTTTTTATTATTAAACTTCATGTACCTAATTTCATATTTTTTTATTTTAGAATTTTATTTTCATTTAAAATCTAATTTTCAAATACTTCGTGTTAATTTTTATTCTTATTCACTTCTTACTTTACGTATTGGCATTAGTTTAATCTGCTTANATAAGAAAAAGATATTTAAGAAGTATTTTTAATATATTGGAAAAGCAGCAAAATAAATCACGTAATTTTTAATGTTTCTTCATACTATTACATCTTCTGTCAATCTACAAATATTTCAGAGTCCAGTTTGTCTGGAACTGTGCTAATAATGCATTCAACTAGGATACATTTTATATATTTCAAGCTTTAAACTATATAGATTTCAGAACTTCACAAACTTAAAGAATGGGATATTCTTAAATCTATTCTAAATCTCTGTGCTGCAGTTTTAGTCAACTCCATACTATTCTGTCCTCAGTATGGACTGATAATTACTGATGGTCATCTATTTAGGGTCCATTCATTTGTCTGAAGATATTTTGTATGTCTGGGAAGTTTATAATGAAATCAGTGTTTGTTTTGTTTTTCTGACACTAAAATCAAAATCTTGCACTGTAGTATGCACATAGTTGGCAATGAGATGAGCCAGTGGACTTGAATTTATTTCTGACTGAATAATCTTTATCAATTTACAATAATTGAGTAATTTTGGCAATTTAAATTGAAGTACTGACATTCAAGTAGAAGAAGTTATACACTGAAAAGGTCTTTAAAGAGTCTTTTACCTCTTCAATAACTCATTTCAAGAATTATACAATCTCTCTTTCATCTGACCTAAAACTCTACTCTCTTCTAAAATTTTTGCCAACTTTATACACTTTTGCCTTAGAAATTATTGATAACAATAGGTTGCCATGTTTCCATAGGGCTATTTGTGTGTTTGTAGGTTATAACTCAGAATGTTTTAGCATGCTATATGTTTAATAACTGTTTATTGCATTTAAAAAACACTGTATCTCATACATATTACATATCAGATATAGTGCCAAAGTTAACGAAGTGAAAATAAAAGTGATTGAAATAGTTGTTTGCTAACAAATAACACAGAGGAAGGAAATAAAGCACTAACCCCTTTAAATAGAGAAATAGAAAAAAAGGTTGCGTTTAAAAATTCTAATAATCTCTCAGAAAATGAAAAGACATTTTACAGGGAGAGGTTCACAGCATTGATGGAAGGGATGACTTACATACCCTGAGCAGGTACAATACAGTAAGAAACCACCCTAGCAACGAAAAAGAATCATAAATTGAATAAAATATGAGATAGAAATTTATTTTTTAAATCTTAATGTAAAATTGTGTAGGAAAAATAACCCAACCAGAACATCATCTTTAGCTTTGTTTTCATATTTTTAGGGACATGGAAATTAATTAGAATAGAAAAAAAATGTTGAAAAAAGACAAAGGATTCTTAAGATGTTAAACATATTGATTTGGAAAAATGTAAAAGAAATATTGATTTGGTAACTACCTTAAATATGATAAAGTCAGTTACACTTCAAGAAGATAAAGATTATACCTGAAGAGCTAAGAATTAAGACAAAGAGCAGAAAAGAAACTTGGTTAAACTTAAAAATATATCCCTTAGCATTAGGAGTGGCTGAATAGTGAAAAAAAATAGTCAAGCATTGCTATTTATCTCTAAATATAATAATTCTAAAAATAGGTATATATGTAAACAGTTACATTGAAATACAGACTCATCTTTTTTATTATTAAACTTCATGTACCTAATTTCATATTTTTTTTATTTTAGAATTTTATTTTCATTTAAAATCTAATTTTCAAATACTTCATGTTAATTTTTATTCTTATTCACTTCTTACTTTACGTATTGGCATTAGTTTAATCTGCTTATTGCTATTCCTACAATTGTATTGTTTACTAGATTAATATTCAGGATATTTTTTCTCTCTTATTTACATTATTAATTATTAATTAATTATTATTAATTATTCTCATTATTTTCATAATGGCTACAGTTATATGGACGACCCCTCCCCCCACACACATATTTAGTACTTTTAATAATTTCTCAAGCTTCTTTAAGATTTCTCAACAGCTCTAATGTTTTCAAAAATTCTTAGAATACTGGATAGGTTCACAGAATAAAAATCTTTTCAAGACTATAAGGACCCATACCTTTTTTTTTTTGTTTGTCCTTTTTGAGACCGGCCGCACCGCGCTCAGCCAGTGAGCGCAGTGAGCGCACCGGT
>NW_007727364.1:15999-19087 GCF_000696425.1 Galeopterus variegatus
TGTAAATAGTCATTGGGTTTAGGGTAGTCTATGCAAATAAGATGTTACATATTAGGAGGAAAAGCTTGTTAGACTTTTAAGAGGACTAAGGCAGTGCTGCACTTTCTGATCAATATTCCTGGGAAAGACATGCGGTAGTAGTTTTAAGTGCTGCAGTTTTGGAAAATGACAGACCTGGGATTCAATCTCTACTTTATCAATTATTAGGTTTATGTCCATTAACAGTTTGGTTAACCTGTCTAGAATTTTCCTTACTTGAAAAATCGAATGGCCATAATATTTTTCTTGATTTAAATGTAAACTGTAGAAGGCACTTGGCTCAGTGTCTAGACTAAAATATGTACTTCTAATTCCATTTGGTACACCTTGTAAGAGAGAGTATCTTTGTTTTGCTGGCCCATCATTGACAGACAAGAATGAACTGACCAGAGCTAGCAATATACCTTACTAGAATTTCAGAATTCCATTTTAGAGTAGGGATAGTGACTCTCATTCAGACTGGACTATTGCTGGGATGTCTGGATCCTGGTAGAATGTGAGTATAAAAGGATATTAGAAATTTTTACTTCACCATTTTTTCCATAGTCCTTGTTTCTCCAGGTAATCATCTGGAGTACAAGAAGACAACCAACATTAGAATTCTGTTTTTCTTTACTTGTTATTTCAAGAGAGAGAAAATTTTGGAACACTATGGGACCCCAAAAAATGACTTTTTAGGGTTTAGGCCTTAATATTTGCTAATCCAAACTTAGGCTGCTTTGTTCTTTTGGAAATAAACAAAATGGCATCATTTCTACACCATTCCTTGCCTAATTTATTAAGGAACAGCATATCAGCATTACAAAGCAACATGTTTCTTAGTCCTGATCTATTTGAGTATTTGAACCAGCAAGGTGTCTCTGTTTATTTTCTAGCTTTACTTCCTCCAGGGATAGTCCAAGACTTTAGAGGACTCTTGTCAACAGATTTATTTCTCACACTACAAATTTGTTCTGTAAATTAGAATCAAAACTAAGAACAGATTCTGATTTATCCTCACATATGGTATGCGTGATTAATGTTTGTGAGGCTTGTTTTCTCAGATTTACGATAGGAATACCAGCCTAAATGAGGTATACCGTAGATTCCTCTCTGATTTAGTGAAAGCTAGAATCCAAGGCATAGTTAATTTAAAAGGCTAAAATTAAATAAGTGCCATGGAGAAGAATTCTCTCACTCTAACTAAAATACCATATTTCTGGTTGGCCAAACACATCTTTAGTCTTACTTGTATTTTAGATAGTCTATCTTATCTTTTATTTTCTTTCTTTTTTGTTTTTGTTTTTTTTTTTTTCCTGAAGTCCTTTACCTCCATCCCTTCACTCTCTACTCTTAACCTCCATGACTAGCTATTGATGTGGCCTAGACCTGATATTTAAAAGCACTTTTTTCCTTCTAAGCTCTGCACTAAAATCTTTAAAATTCTCACAACAGGCCCAATATACCACTAATCATTAATTTACTGTATAACACAATACACAGAAGAATATGATTCATTTTTGTTTGCTTTTTTTTTTTCTTTGCTTTTTCCTGGGCTTTTGGCCTTCAGGCAATAATGAGAACAAAGGTTTCCAAACTTTTTTATTTTGCCCTCCTATCAGGAAAAAAAAGTTTTGAGCATGCCTAGCCAATATCTTTGTTTGCTTATTGATTTATAGAACATACATATACATATATCCAATATATTATAGTTTATAATATATAACAATATGTTACATAATATAAAATGTGACTATAATGTACTAGCATATTACATTTTATACAGCTACACTAAGGGAAACCAATACTAATATATCATGTGCATTCTGCACGTCATATGTAGACTGATGACTCTAAGTTTCGTGAATGTAATTCATAACTTCAGCTTCTCATGCTGTAATGTCTCCTGACCTTTACCAACAATCTAATGGAGGGTCTGAAGGAATAACATCATAAAACCAGATAATTAAGAAAGAACCAGGCTGTTTTTGTTCTTTATTCCTTGTCTCTTATCTGGACTTTAAGGATATGAAACAGCTTTTTGATGTACTCAAAATTTAAAATAGCAAGGTATATTTTCTCTAGATTACTGCAGATTTATTGTCACAAACTAGGGTTATCACAATGAGCAATGAAATTATTGCTAAAGAAAATAGCTTAGTAAAATCTAAGTAAACCCAAAGCACTGTATTTGCTGTATATTTAATGATACCTAATTAGGTCATAAAAACCCTAGCTTACCAGCAATGTCAGTGAGTTATATAGTTGTGTATCTCCAACTAATTTATTATAGATACACCAGAAGAATCACATAACTTAAAAATAATCGTTTCATGGATGTTTAATTAAAAGTTCTAAGTTGTACTGCTTTACAAAGTATTCAAGGTAAACTTATCTTGGTGCTGATCTACGGTACATAATTTTGTCATACTGAGCCACATTTTGTCTGTATAAGGAGTTGATCCAGAATGTTTCCTAGTAGATATTTACAGAGGTGGGATGGCTTTGGTGATGTGCCGCTAAGCTCCCTCTCCCAAAATGAAGAAAAAGAAAGTCCTAATTTGTGATATGTTCTAACTCCATTGCCAACCAAGCTCCTAACCTGCTATCACTGAACACGGAGTTGCAAACACATTTGCAGAATCAGCTCCTATAAGCCAGTTCCAGGTGACTCCACCTCCCCACTGGGTGGCTTTATCTTGTTTTCCTATTAATTCTCCTTCACTTATTTATTCACAAGCTTAGTTTTATCCTATTGTATTATTTGTATTTTTGTCAAGAGTCTCAAATACTTTGGGAAAGTAAAATGGATCTTAAATAAAGATTATAAGGAAATATGTCCTTTAAAAGAATCCCAAGTCTTGCATATCTTGTTTATTATTATTTCCTAATGGGTTGCTTACTGTGTAAATATATTAAGTAGGTTAGACATTAAACATAGAAAAAATAATTTTCATCTATTTCTTAGTGAAATGAACAAAAATGGAGGCTTATTAATGCATAGTAATTGTATTCATACATTTATTTTTAACTTAATTTATCAACTCAAGGATATCCTAAGGTTAAGTAA
>NW_007727364.1:19643-21128 GCF_000696425.1 Galeopterus variegatus
ATCTATTTCTTAGTGAAATGAACAAAAATGGAGGCTTATTAATGCATAGTAATTGTATTCATACATTTATTTTTAACTTAATTTATCAACTCAAGGATATCCTAAGGTTAAGTAATTAACTAAGCTACTGAACGATGTTTGAGGATGAACACAAAGAAAATGGTATAATATAAAACTGTTGAAGTGATTTTAAATTATACTGAATGTAATAAACCTCTGCCATTGTAACTATAATTAATAATGTGGTTTAAGCCATGAATTTTAGGCAAGTCTTTCAATATGTTGCATATATTGCAAAATTTAACAGTACTGTAACTTATTATACCATTTTCAAATCATAATTATAATATTATTTTACTAATATTTGCTTTTCATATCAATAAATATAAATTACACCTAGAATATCTTTAACTGAACAAGCTGAATAAAACAATGTTTGCTTTGTAGGCACATGTTTTCAACAAATAGGGAGGTGAAAATACTCTGACATGGATCGGTAGTTTGCAGACTGATTTATTGAGAATGGCGGGTGGCTAACAACCAAACTTATAAGATGGTGTCCCTGAACAGTATGCTTGTTTTCTAGGTCAGGGTTTTAATTTTCAAAGGAAACCAAGTGTATAAATGGTGAGCCCAACATCGATTGAGTTGCTATTTCATCTTCAAATTGGGTATAAACCTGATATTGCAGTAAACAATTTGGATATTAAAAAGTGAGCATGTTATTTTTAGTATAAAATATGATATTTATTTTAAATCAACGTAGTGTCTAAGTTAATATCCACAAAGTGAGAATATACTTTGAATAAAAAACTTATAGACTCCATATTAGCTGAGCACAAAGTATTATTATGGAAGAAGGCAGACTGTTTTATCCTTCTAGTGCAGATCGAAAGGATATCAGGAACCCTGAAGTATAATCTCAGTTCTAACTAATATCACTATAGAGTGTACAGTTTTGTTTCCTTTTACTTTTTACTTTTCTAGTTGTATTCTTTACTAGTAAAATAAAGGAAAATTTTGAAAGAGGAAAAAATGTTTATATAAACAGTGTTATGCAAATTAGTTCCTACTTGTAAGTTGTCCATTAACAAAATAGCAATCAGAAATCACTAAATCTATAATAAAGTATAACTTCTTTCATATTTACATATGTAAACCACTCCCAAAAGCAGAAAATACTTTTGTGTAGTTTCAGATGAAATTAAACAATTACATATACATATGTAGCTTTGCAAAACAAATCCTCAGACCATAGGTTTTACCATACTTAGTAATAAAAGGCTTAAAAATGAGCCAATAAAATATGCAGTCAGAAAAAACAATGCAAATGTTTTATTATGTTGTTCTTCTCATTTGACAATTGCAATAGAAGCAAAGATTTCCCATAACCAAACATAAATTTTATTTAATTCAATGCATTTTAGATTACCTAAAATATTGTATTCTGAAAAGCTTTACAGGGTAAAAAACTGCTATCTTTTT
>NW_007727364.1:21602-30527 GCF_000696425.1 Galeopterus variegatus
TTTTTATTTTTTTCTCCCATCTTTTGGTAAAATTTACAATTTTTTTCCAAAATAGACTACTCATTACTAGAGTCAACGAAGACTTCTGGATTTGTTTCTGGGTTTTTGTTTGTTTATCAATCATTACACTTAAATTTTTGTCAAACAAAAGGAATTTTTTTGAATATGAACATGCAATATTTTAATAATGTGGCCCATTTTGCCAATCTTTTCATTTTTGTGATACACAGAAGTAGTAGGACTAAGAAGTAGTTACAGCCCTATTCAACTGCTTCTTGATACCCACTGCTTCCTTCCATATTTATATATTTGCTTTGTTTGTATTAGAAACCAACAATTTTAACTGTAGAAACCATCAAATAACACAGAAGCTGCCTTTCATTAATCCTCTATTTAATCAACCTCCTGGATTAACAAACATTTTCCATTTATTTGATAAGATATATCAAATTATTTCTATAGTGCAATAAGCTCTTTTCGTTAGCCGGCCACTTTGCAGACTGTCTGAATAATTTTGCTCCCAGCAGTTCAATTTCATGCTTACTTAGAGTCAAGTGTATTTAGTCCAAATTTTTTATGCCTATTAGAATTAGTTTTAATATGTATGTATGTAACTTGATGAAATGTCAATGAATAAATAACGAACAGGTTTGAGTGCTTAGGGAAACTTAATAGGGATGAGTCACTAAAAATTCCTGTAAATTAGATGTGAGTATGATATCTTTAAACATAGAAAGATAACAATAGAAAATAATTAAAAGTTAAAAATAATAGAAATAATGATAGAAAAAATAAAAGAAAAATTTTAAAACTGAAATTGTTTAACAAGTGTCTTTAGTTCTTACACAACATTAAAGAACTTGGAGTGGTAAGAAAGTGTGCATCATGAATTATGTATAAAGAAGACATCATGAAATAATTGCAATTGCAATTATTAAATGTTTATTTCCAGAAAAGTTCTTGGGTCTGTATCAGAAGATCAGTAAATGAATATATGTCTACATATCTTAAGATAAAATAGAGTATTTAAATTATTTATTTATCCTTTTAAAGATTGTTTGATATCCTGCTTCAACCAACCTTTTTGATTAACCTATAATTATGTGTCCCAATAACATTGAGTAAAAGTGCTCTTACTATAAAACATGCATGTAATTCTAGAGGTATAAATTCCAGAGTTACAGTAATTAAATATCAAAAATACACAGGGAAATAAACCAGCTGTAAATCAAAACAACTTTATGACACAAGTCCATTTGAAATATGTGAAGTTAATTCCATGTATGCCTTTTCTCTTATTAGTTCCAAAACACAGGAAAATATCATGGCTTTTGTTTTTCTTTTTCTCTCTGCTTCTTTTTCCTTTTCTCTAATTAGTTATTCCAGGTCTTGCCCCTATGTCCTTACCTAGGACTTAACTTTTTGACTCACAAATTTTCTCTGCATTATAATTCAAATAATTGTCTTGGATGACTTTAGTGTACAAGAGGACAATGATTCTCCCAGCACTCTAATAAAGTCTATTTGACACTAAAGCTGATGCTTATTCTCTAGGTAGCAGAAAACTTTAAAGTACCTAAGATTTTTCAGGGGGAGTGTAACTTGTAAAACATGAGAGTTATAAGCAGGCAATTCCAAACAACACCATAGAATACAGAAATATGGGACCATAAAAATCTTGGGAAGATGCAGCCATAGAGATGCAAAGAGATAAAAGAATAATGGCCTCACGGAAGAGAAGAGAAGGGAGTGTGTTCCAAGGAACCAACTGCCCTGAGAAACTAAGCATGATGACCAAAAATCTCCAAGTAGTTTGTGAAAGTAGAGATCTTACTAGATCTCACTGGAGTGCTGCTATGTGAAATCAGATCTCACTGAGTTGAGGAGAGAATTGTACAAAAAGAAATAGAGATGATGAATAGAGACCATTTTTCAAGGATATTATTGATAATGATAATTTCAGAACTTGTTATAGCATATGGAGAAACTTCATTTACTATTTCCCAAACCTCAGCTGATTTGGGGAGAAGGCAGAGGATTATGCTTTTCGCTAATTCTTAACAGAGTTTGCCTGTTGCTATATAGAAAGATGCACAGTTTCTGCAATTGTCTTTTGATACAATCCCCTTTTCCTTCTTGGCTATTTTTTTCTTGGAAAGATATATAAGTTAATGGCATTTCTTTTTAATATGGGGTACTTCTTATGAAATATATAAATACTGTACCTTGAAAGCAAACATTTTAAATATTCTAAAAACAGAAGAGAGAAGTATTACTATCTTCATTTCCATAGTGAGTTGTATTTTGTCACCAATTAAGTAGCCTCAGGTTTATGGTATTCTTTTCCAAATACCCACAGTTCTACGGAGTTCCACATAAACCTTGACATGAAAACAAAGCCCTGAAGTCCTCAGTACCTACTGCTAGGTTAATTGCCTTCAATTAACTTGCATATATTATTAAAAGAAAAAAGTGTTACACTTGCCTCTATATTCTGCTAAGTCTGCAGCTGCTTCTGTTTTCCTCTGCAGTTCAAACAGAAAATTTCTGGGGCTTCCTCCAAAGAAAACCCATACACAAAGGTAGCAGCCCCATCTCTAAACCCCTGTCTTCCTTTCTTCTTTGTTCCCAGTAGATCAAACTTTTGCTTCTGTTTTCCTCTGCAGTTCAAACAGAAAATTTCTGGGGCTTCCTCCAAAGAAAACCCAGACACAAAGGTAGCAGCCCCATCTCTAAACCCCTGTCTTCCTTTCTTCTTTGTTCCCAGTAGATCAAACTTTCTTAAGAGTAACTTATGTCTCCAAAGCGATTCATGGTTCTGAAACTCAAGTTAATTAGCAATTGATATCTGCATCTTTTTTTTTTTGGTCTTTTTTGAGACCAGCCACACCGCGCTCAGCCAGTGAGCGCTGTGAGCGCACTGGTCATCCCTATATAGGATCCGAACCCGCAGCGGGAGCGCTGCTGTGCTCCCAGCCTGCACTCTCCCAAGTGCACCATGGGCTGGGCCCCAATTGATATCTGCATCTTACATACAGCTACAATCTCAGGTTCTTTTCAACTTTTTAGCCACTTTTAGAATTTATGAAGAAACAAAGCAATTTTAAATACAGTTTTAAACGGTAGTTTCCTTTCATGCATATATTATTAAAAGAAAAAAGTGTTACACTTGCCTCTATATTCTGCTAAGTCTGCAGCTGCTTCTGTTTTCCTCTGCAGTTCAAACAGAAAATTTCTGGGGCTTCCTCCAAAGAAAACCCAGACACAAAGGTAGCAGCCCCATCTCTAAACCCCTGTCTTCCTTTCTTCTTTGTTCCCAGTAGATCAAACTTTCTTAAGAGTAACTTATGTCTCCAAAGCGATTCATGGTTCTGAAACTCAAGTTAATTAGCAATTGATATCTGCATCTTTTTTTTTTTTGGTCTTTTTTGAGACCAGCCACACCGCGCTCAGCCAGTGAGCGCTGTGAGCGCACTGGTCATCCCTATATAGGATCCGAACCCGCAGCGGGAGCGCTGCTGTGCTCCCAGCCTGCACTCTCCCAAGTGCACCACGGGCTCGGCCCCAATTGATATCTGCATCTTACATACAGCTACAATCTCAGGTTCTTTTCAACTTTTTAGTCACTTTTAGAATTTATGAAGAAACAAAGCAATTTTAAATACAGTTTTAAACGGTAGTTTCCTTTCAGTGAATAAGCAGAGAAAATATTAGCATGGAAAATTGCATTCCATTTACATGTTAGTATTTATTGTTTTCCATCAAAGGCAGTATCTACAAAGTAGTAGGGAAAATGGGTGGATTGAGACCATGGAAGTAGGATACAATAATTGAAAGGCAGCTGTTACCAGGACACTGTGAATAGATAGTTCCAAATGAAGGCCACCGGTACCAGAGACAAATGTTTCCTTACTTTTCCATTTGTCAACTGCTAGATTTATGTCTCAGAACACAAGTCTAATAGGCTTTGTTTCATGCCATGATTGGAATGTAAATTTTGGGTTATATAATCTAACTCACAAAAAATAAAATCATCCAAATTGCTTTGAGATGCCTAGAGTGATTAGCANAACCCGTGGCCTTGGTGCTATCAGCACCACACTCTCCCAAGTGAGCCACAGGCCGGCCCCATGAGCACTGTTTTATAAAAGAAAGTTTCACCTCCTACATATCTAATTTTGGAGTACTTAATTATATTCATCACATTGCTTCTAAAAAAAGTAGTAGTTATTTGGAACACAATTACTATATAATGAAGAGGACAGAATTTTAAAAAACCTATCCATTTCATATATGAAATATAGGAGTGTTGGTTATTGTGATATGTAGATATTTTCTTTAATATATATTAATCTTATTAATAACAAAATTCTCATGACTATTTAAAATGAAATTATTGAGTGAAAACATCATTTTTATTTTTAATTTGTGATTTAAATTATGGTGGATGATAATATGGCCAAAATTATAATTTCATAAATATTTATGAGTTGTTTTGAATTCGTGTTCTGGTAACTTTTTTACTATAAAAAGCTTCATATTCGGCCGAGCCTGTGGTGCACTTGGAAGCGTGCAGTGCTGGGAGTGCAGCGGCGCTCCCGCTGCGGGTTCGGATCCTATATGGGGATGACCGGTGCGCTCACAGCGCTCACTGGCTGAGCACGGTGTGGCCAGTCTCAAAAAGGACAAAAAAAACAAAAAAGCTTCATATTGCTGTCCTGAAAATTCCTGGATACATTTTTTGTTATCTAAAATGGAAGACTTAAATTTTTTTTAAAATATAAATCAGTATCAGTCCAATTCTACTCAATCCAATTTTTCATAAGCCTGTTTAAATTAGATTCTATATTACACTGCAGCCCTATGACATTGGTAAAGAAGACAGAAAAGGCCTCTGCTGATATGACCCAAAGGGGCAGGGTTTCCGAAATTGCTAAATTAATAAATAAATGAAATAATTTTGAAAAAAATTTTTAAAATTGAAAAAGTATAAGTACTAAAATAGCATAATGTGCTTGAGTAGTAAGGACTTATTTTTGACCAGAAATTGCAGTACAGCCATATGAGGAATAAACTTTTGACTGAATATTGAAAGATGGTATTAGCTATCCAGAGGACTATCTTGAGTAAGAGCATTCCAAGCTTAGCAAACAGTAAATGCAAAGGCCTGGTGGTGGCAAAGATTTTCCCATGTTTCAGGATAAAGAAATGTCAGGGTGGCTGGAGAGTAGAGAAGGGAAACCTGCTTTAGTAAGGAGTCCAAATTTCCTTCCAGATTTGATCAGTTAAATATGGGAGTGACATATAGGTTGTAAAAACTGGGTGAAGAGCAATCTGTAGGAGTGCTCAATAGAATCTGAAAAAGAGACTATTGCAGGGTCCAGATGAGACCAAGGGAACCCAGCTAGTGACAATAAAGAAACATGAACAAAATCAGGATGCAGTTTGGAAGGAGAACAACAGGATTATCAAATGGATTGGACTTCTGGGAGTGAGAAGAGAAAAGTTGAAATGACTCAAATATTTAAGCAACTGGTGTGTGATGGAGCTATTGGTGTGATGTTTAAGAACAGAGAATGAACATACCTATGGAGGGAATATCAAAAGCTCTTACTTGGCCATTTTGAGACACCTATCAGAAACCCAGGTGGGGGATGTTAAGTAGGTCATTAGATACATTGTACAGGATTGTAAAACAGGAGACTCAGACATGGACAGTAAGAAACTTGCTTTAGTGGCTGCTTTGGTTTGGTGCTGCATGGTAACCAAGATTCTGCCTCAGTTTCTGCTGTCATTGAAGATTTTCTTTCTGACAGTGGCATTCAATATTTTTTTAATATTTGCAGAATAGGTTTATATTAAATGGGTGTTCTATACTGATTACCCCTGCTGCTTAGTGTTCTTAGTGTAGACAATGTTTCCCCCAAAGCTTTGTTTTTTCTGCTCTGGACTTAAGACATGGGGGAGGATCATCAGAGGTGGGATGCATCCTCCCTGATTCCCACAAAAGGTATGAACCTTATAATGTTTGGTGATGTTTTTCCTCTTAATCATCTGGATAAGCTCTACCAGGACAACACTGTATCCTCCTCCGTCAGGATCTTGGGAATCTCAAAGGTGCTTTTCTGTGGCCTCCTGCCCTCTTATCATATCCTCTCCACCAGACTGTCACAGTTTTTATGCCAGCTTCATGTAAGACCTCCTGTGATTTGCCAGTCTTTGCTTGGTATTTGAAAAGGCTCACCTTCAAATTACAGGAGCAATTCTTTCAGTGCCCCTGACTTGGAAAATAGCAATGCCAAATGCCTTGCTTCTTCTACTGAGGGGGAGGCTCTAGGGACAGCTATATTTAAGAAATTCTGCTACCCCTGAGAAAGCTACCCATGCCCCCTTAGAGACCTTTTATATACATAATAAGAAATGCCACCTATCTTTTCAAGTCTTCCTCTGAACTTCAGGCTTAAAAGATAAAGNCTTTGTTTCTTCTGCTCTGGACTTAAGACATGGGAGGATCATCAGAGGTGGGATGCATCCTCCCCGATTCCCACAAAAGGTATGAACCTTATAATGTTTGGTGATGTTTTTCCTCTTAATCATCTGGATAAGCTCTACCAGGACAACACTGTATCCTCCTCCGTCAGGATCTTGGGAATCTCAAAGGCGCTTTTCTGTGGCCTCCTGCCCTCTTATCATATCCTCTCTACCAGACTGTCACAGTTTTTATGCCAGCTTCATGTAAGACCTCCTGTGATTTGCCAGTCTTTGCTTGGTATTTGAAAAGGCTCATCTTCAAATTACAGGAGCAATTCTTTCAGTGCCCCTGACTTGGAAAATAGCAATGCCAAATGCCTTGCTTCTTCTACTGAGGGGGAGGCTCTAGGGACAGCTATATTTAAGAAATTCTGCTACCCCTGAGAAAGCTACCCATGCCCCCTTAGAGACCTTTTATATACATAATAAGAAATGCCACCTATCTTTTCAAGTCTTCCTCTGAACTTCAGGCTTAAAAGATAAAGAATTTTATGCCCCTTCTTGTATTTTTTTAAATCCATTTTTACAGTAGAGTATATAAAATGATTTTATCATATAGTTCACATCATAATTTTACACAAGTCTGCAGCTCAACTAAATTTTAGGATTGCAGTTATAGACTTGGGAGTCAACCGAATATGGATATTTAAAGCTTGGGGGTGTGGTGGGTTTACTGGGGTTAAGAGTACACTCTTAGAAATGAAGAGAGCTGATGACTAAGTCTTAAGACACTGCACTGAGGTATTCTATATAATGGGAGAAGGAGTTAGAAAATCACAATAAAATTAGCATTAGGAAATCCAGACAGTGTGGAATGATAGCATCCAGTGAAATGTCTCTCAAAGGAGAAATGACAATCTATTTTGATACTGCCAAGGGGTTGAATAATATTAGGAGTGAGAAGGGAATTTGGTAAGGTGGAGTTCAATTTATTAATTTGATGCAAGAAACTGTTGTAGGAGAGATGATAATACAGTTGTGAATAAAATTCACATTATAATATTTGGTGTGACATATACAAATTAAATGAAATACAAAATATGATATGTGGTGGTAAGATTACATAGGAAAATAAAGCAGGGAAAAAGGGATAGGCAGTGCAGAAAAGAGATTAAATTTTAAATGCAGAAGTCAGGGGAGCTCTTATAGAAAAGGTGATGTAAGAAAAGTGAGGGGGAGAGCCATGCAGATATCTGGGGGACAGAGTTCCAGTATAAAATATTACCAAGTGCAAGAGCCTTGGCCACCACTAGAATCATTTAAGTACAATGGGATGGATGAAAACCCACGGAGAACGTGTTAAAGAGGAAAACTTAGACAAGGAAATGAAAACAGTGTGTACAGAAAGTTATTTCCATAAATGTCACTTTAAAAGGAAGTAAAAAAAAAATAAAACGAGCAATTGCAAGAGGAAAACACAAAGAGGGAATTATTTAAAGATGGTAGAGATCAGAATATGTTTTAATGGTGCTGGGAACAATCAAATACTAAGGGATAATTGACAACATAGAATATAGAAGAGAAAGGGTGGGAATAGTTGAAGGAGCAAAGAATAGATAAGTATAAATGGGGGTTAGTCTTAATAAGTGCATGGACAATTTTTCAATTGCTACAGAAAGCAAGACAAATAATAGAAGTAAGAGGCAGGTAGGTTCTCGATTTCCTGGTGGAAAAACTATGGAGTCTTCATATGATCAATTGCTGCAATTGGAGACTTAAAATCTGGAACAAGACAAGGATGCCTACTTTCTTCATTCATATTCAACATAGTACTGGAAGTTCTAGCCAGCTCAATAACGAATTAGAAAGCAAAAAGGGCATCCTAATTGGAGAAGAGGAAGTCAAAATATCCCCACTTGCAGATGACATGAACCTATGCAATAGAAAACCCTAAAGACTCCACCAAAAAATTACTAGGACTAATAAATAAATACAGTATAGTGGCACAGTACAAAACCAATAAACAAAAACAAATAGCCTTCCTATATGCCAATAATGAAATAAATGAGGAAAAAAATCAAGAAAGTAATCCCATTCATGGTAGCCACCAAGGAAATGACATACCTAGGAGCAAATTTGACCAAGGAGGTGAAAGACCTCTACAATGAAAATTGTGAAATATTGGTGAAAAAAATTGAACATGACTCAAATAAATGAAAAGATATTCCATGTTCTTGATTGGAAGAATTAACATCATCAAAATGTCCATATTATCCAAAGCAATCTACACAGTCAATGCAATCCCTATCAAAATACTGATGTCATTCTTCAGAGAAATAGAAAAAAAGCGATCTTACAATTTGTATGGAATGACAAAAGACTCCATGTAGCTAAAGCAATCTTGAACAAAGAGAATAAAGTTGAATGCATCAACTTCCTGATTTCAAAACATAC
>NW_007727364.1:31200-33355 GCF_000696425.1 Galeopterus variegatus
TTTATTTATTAGTGAATTAATTTATTTATTTTTAGCTCCCACAAATAAGTGAGAACATGTGGTATTTCTTTTTCTCTGCCTGACTCGTTTCACTTAATATTATTCTTTCAAGGTCCATCCATGTTGTTGCAAATGGCAGTATTTCATTCGTTTTTATAGCTGAGTAGTATTCCATTGTAAACTCACTGATTTTTGAAAAAGGTGCCAAGACTATTCAGTGGGGAAAGGACAGCCTCTTCAATAAATGGTGCTGAGAAAACTAGATATACACTTTTGGAACTTTGAAACTTCCAAAATATTCCGAGATAGACCCCTATCTCTCACCATACACAAAAATCAACTCAAAATGGATTAAAGACCTAAATTTATACACAAAAATCAACTCAAAATGGATTAAAGACCTAAATTTAAGATTCCAAATGGTGAAACTATTAGAAGAAAACATAGGAGAAATTTTACACAAAATGGGAGCGAGATGTGGTGAGTAAAGCAAAATTGCACAACCGGGACTAAATCAAACTGAAAAGCTTCTGCACAGCAAGGGACACTATCAACAAAGTAAAGAAACACTCTACAGAATGGAAGAAAGTGTTTGCAAACTACACATCAGACAAAGGGCTAATATCCAGAATATATAAGAAACTCAAACAGCTCAACAGAAAAAAAAAATAATAATCCAATTAAAAAGTGGACAAAGGACCTGAACAGACATTTCTCAAAAGAAAACATACAAGTGGCCGAGAAGCACATGAAAAAGAGCTCAAAATCACTAATCATCAAGTAAATGCAAATTAGAATACACAGTGAGATATCATTTTACTCCAGTTAGAATGCCTATTATGAACAAGACAGAAAATAGCAAATGCTGGTTAGGGTGCGGAGAAAAGGGAACTTTTTGAAAGGTTGGTAGGAATGTATTTTGGTACAGCCATTGTGCAAAACACTATGGAATTTCCTCAGAGAACTAAAAATAGATCTCCCTTATGACCCAGCTATCCCACTATTGGTTATATACCCAAGGGAAATGAAACCAATATGTTGAAGAGACACCTGCATTACCATGTTCATTGCAGCACTATTCATAATAGCCAAGAGATGGAATCAACCTAAATGCCCATCAACAGATGAATGGATAAAAAATCTGTGGTATACATACACCATGGAATACTATTCAGATATAAAAAGAAATAATATACTATTATTTGCAACAACATGGATGGAGCTGGAAACCATCATGTTAAGTGAAGTTAAGTCAGGCACAGAAAGACAGATACTGCACAATCTCACTCATATTTGGTATCAAAAAAAACACCAAGTGGTTCTCATAGAAGTAGAGAGTAGAATAATGGTTATTCCCAGAGGAGAGGAGGGGCTGGAGGTAAGGGGGATAATAAGTGGTGAACTAATGGGTGCAAAACTATGCGTATCTACCCTAAATGAATCATTGTGCAATATATACATGTATTGAAACAACACACCATACCCCACAAATATGTGCAAGTAAATGCAAAATAATAATAAAAAATAAAATTCAAATACTTGACAATTCCACTCCTTTTCTATTCTGGAGAAATCCTTGTCCATATGCTTAAGAGGACTTATACAAAGAAACTCATGAACATCCATTGTGTGAAATACTCTACATATAGAGCAGTTAATTCTATATATACTGACTGCAAAGTTTGATAAGATGTATTGTAAGGTAAAGAAGGTACATTGTATAAATATATACAATATTATATATAATTCTGTAAAAACTGTACCAAACAAAAAACAGTTGTGTTTTTGATAAGAAAAGTTATAAGAAAAACATAAACATACGTTCTTTATTAAAAAAAAAATTTTGTTTAAAAAAAAAGGTACATTATAGGACAATGCATAAAATAGTAGCCCATTTATATAAATTGCTTGCTTGAAAAACTTGTGAAAAATTAGAAATCAATTTCCATATGCACATTTATAAGTAAATACATAAAATAAGTCTACTAAAATATAATAAAATTAACAGTAATGATTACCTCTGTATGGGGTACAGGAAAATTCGTGATTTCATGGATCAAACCTCAGCCAGCCGATGAGGACAGTAGGTATTTAACACCACATGCTATTTGTTTATATACGTTTTTACAACAAGAGTATATGTCTAAGTAAATTA
>NW_007727364.1:33546-34211 GCF_000696425.1 Galeopterus variegatus
TTTCATGGATCAAACCTCAGCCAGCCGATGAGGACAGTAGGTATTTAACACCACATGCTATTTGTTTATATACGTTTTTACAACAAGAGTATATGTCTAAGTAAATTATGTAAATTTAATAAGGAAAAAGCTAAAATTAGGAAATGTTTAAGGATACAGTCCGGTCGGATGTTGGTAGGCTTCCTGTAACTAGGAAAAACAAAAGGACAATTGTGGAAGGACAGAAAGGGAGATATGGCATCTTTTGCGTCTATGTTTCTCTTTATTTTCCCTCTCCTGAGAAGGAGTTGGCATAACATTTTCGTTTACTGGGGTTGGTGGGTTGGGATTGTGGTGAGGCAAAGGGAGTAGCCTATGTGGTGGCATTAGTCATGGACTTGAGGGAAAAATAAAACCTGTTCTATTGATACATTATCTGAAATGTCATTTAATTACAAATTAATTCAAAACATGAGTTTAAGGTCAAACAATATGATTCAGCAAGTTATGCATTCAAGTGATTCTTAAACTTATACAAGTATGAGAATGTTGATTTCATATCAAGATTTTCTCTCTACTTTATACATATGTAATTATATTTTATGTCAAAATCAACATGTCTTTTAATTATGTAATAGCTAAAATGTGATTCAAAGACATAGGTCACTATAATGAGATCATCTTGA
>NW_007727364.1:34770-37092 GCF_000696425.1 Galeopterus variegatus
ATAAGAAGATGTAAGTTTTTAAGATTGGAAAGTAGTGGCTAGCTGGCTAGCTTCCTTAGTTAGAGCATTGTGCTGATAACACCAAAGTCAAGAGTTTAGAAGATCTTCTACCAACCAGTAGGCTTGAGGAAAATCTCATTTACTTACTCCAGTAGAAAATGTTATCCCTAATTTGACTTGGGCAACTAAAATATTTTTTAGTTCTCCTTTGGGCAGAAGTTAAGAAAAAAATGAAGATTCACAGACAAATCTAATTCCCATCTGTGTTGGGTAAAAGTCAGTACTTTAAAACTCATAGACAATATATTTTTAAATACTTACTTGTTTTCTTATTAAATATTGTATTAGTCCATTTTGTGTTGCTATAACAGAATATCTGAGACTGTGTAATGTATAAAGAACAGAGGTTTATTTGGCTTATGATTTGGGGGCAGCTGCATCTGGCACAGACCTCAGGCTGTTTCTACTCATTGCGGAAAATGGCAGGCAGCCGGCAGGTACAAGCAGATCACATGGTGAGAGGAAGCAAGAGACAAAGAGAGAGGGAGGTGCCAGGGTCTTTTAAACAACCAGCTCTCATGGGAACTGACAGAGGAAGAACTCACTCAATACCCGTTCTCCACAGCCCTCCCAGCATTAATCCATTCCATGAGGAATCCACCCCCATGACTAAAACAGCTTTCAACAACTGCCACATTGGGGATCAGATTTCCACATGAGTTCTGGGAGGACAACACATCCAAACTTTATCAAATATATAACTATTGTAAAATTAATGTTGATTAAAATTTTGTTAGCTGCATGAAAATATTTTCAAAGTCATAATATCCAAACCCTATGAGTATGTAACTGAAATAAATTTTGACAAGCTCCCAGAAACAGATCTCCAAATTTGTTATATTGTAAAAAGTGAAGATAAGTTTAGAGTGAAGTCCTGAAAAAATAACCTCCTTCCATAGTTCACTATTTACATATCACCTAGTCACATCTGCTCTTTTCCTGGATGGGAACAAGTGATGGCTTTTTCTTGAAGGTTAGGTGTTGACATTTAATGCAATTCAGCACACATTCACTGAGCACCTGTTATGTGCTCATGCTATATGCAATGTGATGAATATCAAATATAGACTTGACTGCCAGGAAATTATTATACTGTTCAGTGACCAAAGCAGTTGGTAGTGTCTTTATAACAAATGCAGCATTTTTTGCTGAATTTAATACATTAGATTTTAAAGATCTTCAAATGTATATTTACATTGTATGTGGTCGATAAACATCTGTTTATAAATTAATTCTTTATATAAACCTTTTTTCTGTATGTAAAGTTGAGTAACTGAAGAAGATGCAAAGGGAGCAAAATTTAGGAATTTGCAAATAGAGCTTTTCAGAAAAAATTTTTAAAACTTCTTTAACATTAAAAAATAATATACTCTTTCTATAGAAAAGCTTTAGGTTTGACACAATGGACAGATTTGAAATGTGTATGTACTTTGACAAATACCCACAGTATAATTTTGGAGATATCAGCAAGATTGGTTTTAAAAAATTACCTAATTTGGAAATTATATTGGACAATAATTTGTCTAGCCAGACTATGTGCTGTTCTCACTGAAAGCAGTATGTGGAATGAAATGACTCTTAGAATAGCCTTCCAGGCTAATGTAACCAACAGCATATTTTTCAATATAAGACAGAAATACAGCATTTACTTAGCAAAACATCAGCGTCAAAAGAATTACCACATTTTCAGTACACTGTGGGAAAATTGTTAGAATATTTTTCACTTTTAATGTTGAATCTTTGCTAAGTTGTTGAAGTGAAATTGGAAGATGAAAATTTGGAAATAATCCCAATTCACAGCACCCCTTTCTCACTTCCTTTCTCCCACCAAATGTTATATCATGGTTGCTAGATCTGGAAGCTACACTTTTGCAGAATTTTAAATTGCTGAAAAGTGAGAATACATAATTCTATCCCAAAATTATATAGTTGAGTTGAAAGAATTGGTAATTATGAATCTATATATAAAGTATTTTGATTTGTATGAAATGTTTAGATTGATTCTCATGCTTAATACTTTACATTTAAAGTGACTTCATGCATATTTACTTAAGCAACTGCCCTCTAGCCAACTACATTCAGAGAACAGTCACGTCTGAGCACAAGTCACGAACCTAAAATCTATCAGACTCTACAAGCTTAAGGTGAATATATAGATATGTACAAATATATGTGTGTGTGTGTGTGTGTGTATATATATATATTTATTTATTTATTTATTTATTATTTTTATTTATTTATTTTTTGTGTGACCTGTAAGGG
>NW_007727364.1:37136-74829 GCF_000696425.1 Galeopterus variegatus
GGTAATTATGAATCTATATATAAAGTATTTTGATTTGTATGAAATGTTTAGATTGATTCTCATGCTTAATACTTTACATTTAAAGTGACTTCATGCATATTTACTTAAGCAACTGCCCTCTAGCCAACTACATTCAGAGAACAGTCACGTCTGAGCACAAGTCACGAACCTAAAATCTATCAGACTCTACAAGCTTAAGGTGAATATATAGATATGTACAAATATATGTGTGTGTGTGTGTGTGTGTGTGTGTGTGTGTGTGTGTATATATATATATTTATTTATTTATTTATTTATTATTTTTATTTATTTATTTTTTGTGTGACCTGTAAGGGGATTGCAACCCTCAGCAGGGTGTGGTCTGCACCACGCTCAGCCAGCGAGTGCACCGGCCATCCCTATATAGGATCTGAACCTACGGCCTCGGTGCTACCAGCACTGCACTCTCCCGAATCAGCCACAGGCCGGCCCCAAATATATATATTTTTAAGTGTTTCTTTTTTAAAATTTTCAGTACTACTCTGTAAAGCTCAATATGAACTTATTCTGGCTTTGACGTGTGATTTGTCAGCCACAGGCCGGCCCCAAATATATATATTTTTAAGTGTTTCTTTTTTTAAATTTTCAGTACTACTCTGTAAAGCTCAATATGAACTTATTCTGGCTTTGACGTGTGATTTTTACATCACTGGAAGAGTTGACAAATTCTTTAATGCCATTTTCTTATTTAAGATGTGACAGTCTTTTTGTTTCTGATACATTACCTCTGAACTCTGCTGGCAAGCTCATAAATCAGATCACCGACCATATATAATTTATTTCCATAGGTAACTGAATGTGCAGCACAGAATACAAATGTTTTCTGCACATCTTAAATTTGATAAGTTTAAAAATTTACAGAATAAGTCAGTATTTCTTTTCATTGTTTTAGTATTCCTTTCCTCTAATCAATCATATACATGCATATATTCACACATACACACATTTATGTATATAAGTTACATGAAGTGCAGTCATGCAAGGCAGATATAAACATTACCGAGATGTATGCCTTCTAAGATGGATAAAAACCTGCCTTTCTTCACGTTAGAAATCACAAGTTTTAAATATCTATTTAAAATTTTTGATTCAATTTAAAATTGAGGGTAATTTCCTAAAAGAAGCAGCATTGTTTTCATTTCCTCCAGAGATGAGTGATAGTATCTACTGGTTAAAAAAAAATTCCTGTCATGAGAACATCACTTTGGTCACTGAGAGCTTTTGTAATATAATGATATGTGCTGTAATGTTGGACATCATATGACACATCTGACCTTTTCTGAATCATATACCCTATAATAGCATATGGGTATGGATATATCATACACCCATATAATCCCTGAGAACATTTTTTCAATTACTATTTATGTGCATTATAAATAAAAAATATATATTTCAAATGGCTTCCCTTAAAATTTTACATTTCTTCCTAAGCTCATTTTAAAAAATGTGCTAGCATCAAATCTTCCTTATTTAAAAGGCTTTGTACAACTGAAAATGTCAACATAAAGACATGACATGTAAATGTACCATAGAATAGTGTGCCCTTTTATTACCCAGATATTCATATTTATTGATCTGCTTTTGTTTCGTGTGTGTGTCGTGTTTGCATGTTTCCTGTTTTTAAAAAATACTCATTCTTGTCAGTTGGTCTGTCAACATTATGTAAAATCCAGTTCTGTGCCGAGTAGTGGATGGCTCATTATTAATATTACCATAACTGACTTACATGTTAGAAGTCCCAGCACTTTCTTTTAGTAGAACAAAGAAAATCAGAGTGCAATTTGCTAGTCAGGGATGTCTGGGATACAGGCTCTCGGGCACTTTGCTTGCTGTTGTCGGATATCTGTGATACTTGCAGAGAGTTCAGAAAGTTCAAAAGCTGGAATGCATGCGACTTCTATCAGAGATGCCTGACTCATTAAATTATGTATATTCATCAGTTCTAAGTGTAATTCAAAAATCTGAATAGAGAAAATCTTCAGACGTGTAGAGTTTGAAGATCATTAATTCAACTAGTTTTATTACTTACTCACATGACTTTAGTTTTCTGACAGTAAAAATGGAAGTAGACACAGGACAAGGCAGAAGAACCCTGCCCAATCTATCCCTGTTGTCATCTTAATATTGTATCACAAGGATAATGCGGATCTTGAGATGTAAAATCTTTATAAAGAATAAATGAGATCATGGGTATTAAAATGTTATATAAAATTTTAAGGAATATATAAATATTAATATTTAATCATTTTTCTTTTTAAATTCAGAGTATCCTTTCAGAAACTTTTGCTTCATATTATAAAATACTGCTTTTTTAAGACTTTAATATAAGTTTGATAAAATTATATTAAATTCCATAAATTCTCTTGGATTGTAAAAAGGAAGTATTCACAGAAAAGCCTTCTGTATTCGTTGTATGCTTTTTTTTTTTTTTTTTTTTTTTTGTTTTTTAAGACTTTAATATAAGTTTGATAAAATTATATTAAATTCCATAAATTCTCTTGGATTGTAAAAAGGAAGTATTCACAGAAAAGCCTTCTGTATTCGTTGTATGCTTTTTTTTTTTTTTTTTTTGGTCAGTGAGAATTACAGTTACATCAAAATATTTTATAGCATACGACCCAAAATTGTTATTTCAGAGTTGCTTATTTCCTTAAGAGATATGTATGTCTTCCCTCTTTGGCAGACTTGATGAACATGAATATAAAAAAAAGAGAAAACTTTATAAGATACAGACCTAGTTTCAAAAAAAGTTATGGTAGTGTTCTGAAACAAATTGATGTGCAATTTGCTGCATCAGTTATGGGTCCTGGTTGTTATACCTGCCAAAGTACATGTGACACACACCCAGACCTATGCTGATTATTTAGAGTCAAATGCACATCACTAAGCAATAATTAATAATAATTTGATCCACTGTCTGTAATGGTCTGGAGCCATGTACAGTCACACATTGCTTAATGACAGGGATACATACTGAGAACAATTTTGTTGTGTGAACATCACAAAATGTACGTACACAAATCTAGATGGTATAGCCTACTACACACCTAGGCTACAAACCTGTACATCATGTTACTGTACTGAACACTGTAGGCAATTGTAACACAATGGTAAATATTTGTCTATATCAACATAAAAATGCTACAGTAAAAATACAGCATTATAGTCTTACCAGACCATCATTGTGCACACCAATTGTCATTGACCATAATGCCATTATGTGATGCATGATTGTGTTTAAGCTCTCATGAGTGATCAGCTCTCCCCCCAAATTTTTAATTCCTGACATAACTAGAGTTTACTTAAAATTTCTAGGATACCCACATAGATTGTCAGCACAAGATCCTTGCATTTATTTCTCTTTTTAGAAAATTGTTTCTAATTAAGGAAATTTTGTGAACATACAACTGTGGGATTTAGTTTGGCATTCTAGTATTTTCATTATGGTAAATCCAAAAACTTAAAAAAAAAAATCCTGATTGCTAAGGAATTTTTTTGGCAAAATTTAACAAAGCATATATTAACCATTTACGTGGTTGACTTTGGATTTCTGGAGAAAATTAGCACTTTTGCTCATGATTTCCACAAAAACAAACAAAATACTAAGATTAGTTTATTCCCAAATATTTATTAATCACATACTCTGTGCCAGAACTGTTCTGTATCTTGGGGATACATCAATGAACAAAACAGACAAAATCCCTGCCTCGGGAAGCTTGCATTTTAGGTGAGAGAGAGAGAGAGAGAGAGAGAGACAATAAACATCATAAATAATTAAGTAAATGAAAAATTAAACACATGTAAGGTAAATATTAGAAGGTGATAAGTGCCAGTGGAGAAACAACAGCACAGGACGATGGGAACAGTTGTCCATCTGGGCCTAGATCCTAGACTTATGTCCAGTTTCCCTGAGACCACCCAGAACTTTCTCTTCTTCCTGGGGACCCAGGCTTTTTCTGTCTCCTTTCTACTGATCTCCAGCAATCTGATGGCTTATACCCAGACCCTGGCTAATTTATATGGATGCCTCATCTCAAAGCTTAAGTGCCAGATAGAGAGGGAGGCGCAGAATAATGTATTCTTGGCACAGCAGGCTGTGATGCTGAGCTCTGTCAAAAGGGTTCTTTGACCTCCCCAGCCCTGCTCAGCAAGACCTACCTCAGGCTTGACCCCAGACTCTTTGTAAGCCTCCATTATGTCAACTATAAAATGTGAGAAATGGAAAAGACTCCACGCCCTTCAAGCTCTGGGTTTTGGAAATTTCCAGTGCCCCCTGTCGCTAAGTCCCTGACTTTCTAGTGGACAATTTTTTGTCAATAAGTACAGTGGAGGAAGCTGAGCACTCTCTGAAAGCTGCCTCCTGAAGCACATGCACTGGCACGTGGACCAGTGTGGCGGCTTTTCCGGAAGAGGGCGTGACAGTCGTGCCAGCCAATCAAAGGGCTCATTCTGCAGCATCAGGAGTGGGGCCAATTATGATTGACTCAGAATCTTTAAAAAAAAAAAAAAAAGAAAGGTGGTGGTGGGAGTGCAGAAGATCCACGTTTCTCTCAGGAGAGAGAGGCCTCTGGTCTCCACCATGCAGAGAGACAGCTAGGAGAATGCTCCTGTGGAGGAGGACAGCTAGGACTTGTGTGAAGCCATCTTCTCACTCGGGGCACAAATACGGCTTTGCTTCTATTGAGAAAGTGAAGGAAAATGGTCAGGGCCCCTCAGATGCTCAGAATCTTGCAGAGCATTTGATGTAAACAGGTATGTGCACCCAGGTGTCCTGGGTTATGACTTAATCATAAAGGAGACCCCTACTGCTGCTGGAGGCTGTTGCTGCCAGTGCCCCATGACCCCCGAGAGGCCACCTCTGCCACTGCTGCTGCTGCTACTGCTGAGGACTGAGCTCGTGCCCTCTGCCAGTGGCTCCCGGAATCTTTTGCAATTACCTAGAGATTGTGGACCTGCGTGTGAGGGGTTTGGTGACCCAGCCTGGCATGTGAGGGGCTAGATGAACCAGTCTGTACAATGGGTTTGAAGGGTCTCAGTCCTAGCCCTGATAATACAAATGGAAACATAGCGTAACAAAAATAATGATACATTTTGGCTTTAGTTATTATTTGCCTTACTGGACAACTGGCATAGTCGTGTAGCTTTACAGCTTCCAAGACGGCTTGGGTGCTTTCTTCTCCCTGTGGCTGCTGTGTCCTATGGGGTGGCAGACCCTCCCTCATAGACGTAGGTCAGAACTAGTGTCCTCAAGGTCAGCCTGACTGAGGCGATTATATCTGGGCAACGATGTGAAGAACAGAACTGGGTGAGCAGAGGAAATATTTGGTGGAAGAACTTTCCAGAGTGATGGCAACGTGTTCTGAGGATCTAGAATTTATTTCTTGGAATTACTTCAAGAAAATATTTGTTTATAAAATATTGCATGTTAAATACATTCAGCCATGTAAAGGTAGGCAAAAATAAGAATTATCATTTACAAATGTTTCAGATGTTTTGGTCTAAAACCAAGAAAAGACGAACAAGTATCACTTGTCTTGTGAAAGTGATTATTTTCAGGACTTGCAGTAAAAACTTAATATTCATAATTTGAACACTTTCATATAATACTTTTTTTCTTTAACTGAAAACAAAATGATGTGGTAAGTAGTGCTTACTGGTGATGTGCAATTAAGTTGTAGCATGAGGAGGAACATGAAAATAGCTGTAATTTTCTTATTAGCAGAGGTAGGTATTATCTGAACCATACTCCAATTCCTAGTGCCAAGTTTAGTTCAGATGCTAGAAGTCTTCATGATACAACATATAAATTTTTAATATTGGTAGATTTATAACTATTTTATTGAATAGTTCATTCTGCTTTATTTTTTTTTCTTTTAATTAGAGGAATGGGATCATGTGATTTTAGTTTAGAAATTATAGACTGGAGTAGAATTAAACTTTAGTGCTGGATGTACCAGTGCCCCGCTACATAGCTAAAGGCATACATTTAGAGACGAGTTAGATTTATCCAAATAATCCCAAAGCCACTTTAAAAGTTCATGGAAAAATAGAATTGAAAGTTAATATGAATCTTTCCATGAGCTTTTAGAAGTACCCTCATAATGTAAGACATTTTGCTCATTTTAACGTGAGTAAAATTATTTAAAACCATGCAACTCTGGAAAAAACTGTGCCAGGAAGTATTAAACAACCTGTATTTGCAGGTATGAGTTTGAATAACTGTATTAGGATGTTGTAGGAGGCATTCAAATAAGCATCAGAAAGTCCAGGCCTGGCAGCTCTGTAGCAGCCTACTTTGGAGGGTCAAAGCCCCTGCCCAATCTGCAGTCCATCAGCGAGCAGGTGTACAATGGTGCTGCATGTCCTGGCCACTCTGAGGAGGTCTGACAGTTCTGCTGCTGTGCCCATAGCAAGCCTGAAAGGGTGCAGCCAGGCCCAGCAGCTCTTTGTGGGCTTGCAGTGGAGGGAAGCAGGTGGAGGGGGGGAAGGGAGGCATGGGCAGGCAGTCGTAATCCCTGCTTGATGTGCAGTTGGTCAGGGAGCAGTTGTACATTGGGGACACAGTCTACTTTAATTAATTTGTGATTCTACTGTATCAGCTCTTAACTATTTCTAACCATAGTCCTTGCTGTTAAGTTTTTCAACATGAGTGTAGTATAATTCTGAGTTCCTCAAAAGTTCTTTTTCAGAAAGTAATAAGTTTGCAAATAAATACAGATGCACATAACAAAAACTTTTCAAAAAATATAATGTGAAGCTAGTACTTCATATCAACCATAAATATAGAAATATAAAGTGATGTAATGATTTTTAAATTGTTGTAAGTGCATGTAAAAACAGAGGAGACCAATAAAACAAAGCAGAAATTCTAGTACTTGGATGTGTTGGAACATAGTGTTTGATAAAGCAGGAATCTCCATAAGAAAATTGAGAATAGAGTATTTTCAAATGATATGGGGAAAACTAGCAGCAGTATAGGAAAAAAAAGCAATCTACATCTCACCTCCCATTTTGCACCAAAATATATCTCGAATGGATTAAATATTTAAATGCATTAAATGGAAGCAAAAATATGCACATGAAGATTCATTTAATTTCCTTATAAAAAAAGCCTCTCTAAGCATGAGCGTAATTTAGGAAATCACAATGAAACAATGCAGACATAACTACATAATTTTTTTCAGTAAAAAAATAAGTAAAAGTTCACAACAAAGTGAGGGAATATAAAATAGAGGTTCAATTCCCTTACAAAACATACATATAAATATTTTCATAAAGACAGTGTGTACCAATTGATGACAAAATAATATACTTCAAAATCAGGCTGTATGATTTAAAACCAAACTCCACCAACCCTTTAGATTTGGAATTGAGGGCAGGCAAAATCCTCCCATAAGCTTATTGGCTTTCCTGGTTTTTTTTCTGTTTTTTTTTTTACAAAGCCTCATATTTACCAGAGATCTAAGAAACAGCCCTGTGTCACTTAGTAAGAACAAGGTAAGGGCTGGGAGGAATCAAGGATTTGCCCCCAATGTGGGGGCAGCAAACGAATATCCTAAGGCAAGAGTGGATGAAGAATGACAGCAGAATTTTAGCATCTTCCTTCTTACTTTTATCCCCCCCTTCACAATCCTGGCTTCCCTATCCCTATTCCCTATTCCCTATTCTACCGTAGGACACAGAGAGGTCCACGGTAGAACCCATACAATCCATTGTTGGAGAAAATCCTGAAAGTTCTTCTCCTTCCACCTGTCCCTCTGTAGTGCCTCTAGGGTTGACTTTGGGGGAGGGAGTCAGAAGTAGAGTGAGTTTTTGGTCTTCTCTTTATTTACATTCATTCTCTCGTTGACTGTATCTAGAAATGTGGCTTTAAATACAATATGTGTTTACTGGTGACCCTCATCGCCACCTTTGTATTTGATTTCTCTACTTTGACTTCAAAGCACTGCAACTTAACATGTCCAAAACTGAGCTCGCACTGTTTCCCTCCAGATTGCCTTTTATGACAATATTTCCCACTCAGTTAGGATCCCTTCATCTCTCCAGATGCTTAAACCAAAAATTGAGTAATTTTTGGCTGTTTTCTTTGTTACAAACTTAGTAGGCTTTCAGCAAAATTAAATATAAAAGCAACCTGTCTATCCCCTCCACTCCCATCAACTCTATTCCCAGACTACCTCAGCAACGATCATGGGATTATATCCAAGTAATCTCCACCTGGCCCTGCCCTTGGCAGCAACCCTACTCTGCTCAACACATCAGCTCAATCTCTTTCAGATATAAATCAAACTTGACACGTCTCTATGAAAAATGTTCCAGTGGCTTCCCACTAAAAAAAGGAATATAATCACAAGACTGTACAATAACCCTGCAAGGTCCTACACAACCTGGCAAATTGTTATTCATCTGATAATGTCTCTAACCATTGCCTTTCTCAGACAATTCATTCCAGCTACGGAGTCCTGCTTGAGTTTGGGTGAATATGCCACGCCTCAGCTAACTATGTGGTTCAGAACTCTGCTAATAGGGGCTATTATCATAGAGGACTCTCTTTTATTTATCTAATCCCATCAGACTTTATACTTCTCACAGTACTTTGTTCTGCTTATAGTTCTAATCATTGCCTGGCATGCCAATTTATCAATTTATGTTTATTTTCTTCCTGCTCCAACCGGAATTTAAGCTACTCGAGGACTGAATGTAAACTACTTCAGGGTTTATCTGTTGTTTCCATACCAAATCCCACTACCTAGGAGGGTCCCTGTCACATATAAAATGCTCAGTTAATATTCATAAGAGAATATTGAGAGAAAAAATTCATTGTTTTAAAAATTAAAGGATAGGTACTAAAATATTTTATTTGATGCCTTTTATTTTGGAATATGGTCATCTTTTTCTCTATTTGCATGTTTTTTAACCAACTCTCTGGCTACTTTTAATATCTCCCATTTTACATTTAAATAGGCATGATATGGTTTTTGTTCTCCCTTCTTTCTTCAACTTCAAATCACCCCCTACACTCACAATCCATATATACCACTAATATGCTTTTCTTCTTTCTCTTTCCAAAAGAGAAAATCCAAAGAAAGGTGTGTGGAGAGCATGAGAAATATGGTTGATGTGATCACTATCCTAGAGGGGACAATTACATAACTAATGTGTTATCCACATAAATGCTTTCCTCTGTGTACCTATGTGTCCAAGAGTATATATAAATTGTTTTTTTAATGAATATCTCTCACATGAGCTCATAAGCTTAATTTTATACAATTAACTTTATTCTAAAAGTGAAGTCAACAATCCATTTAATTGAGGATCTTATTGAACATGGTTTATATAGCATATAAAATTATAAATACAACTCTTTATAAGACTCTAATCATAAATAAATGCCTATATTCAAATTTATAAACACATATTTAACTCAAACTGATAGAAAAATGCAGATACAATGTGCTCAAATTTGTTTGACTATGGTAGTTATTCAGCGAACATTACTTATTCAAACAAATTCACAGAGCTATATACTATGAAATACTTCTACTATGACATCAATTCAGTGAATATTTCTAATTCAAAGGATTTCATTGAGTACTATACCATATATCAGTTTTAAAATACATTCCATTTTAAGAAATACATTTAGAGAACTCTCGAGGACCAAAATTGTATCTGGGCTGAAATACGATACCAGTCCCAGTTTGTCATGGTAATAGTTGTTAGCTTTAAAATTGGATAAGAAAATAAAATAGCATAAAGAAAAAGGAAATTTCCCCAAAGAAAAAGCAATAATTTTATGACTCTAACCATTATAAATTCTGTCTGTTTGAAGACCTATTTATTGAGAAAAATCTATGGACAAATGCATGTGGGGAAGGAGGGATTTTATATTATGTCCTATCCTGCTCCCACCTGATTTGGTTTTTTTGCAAAGGTTCTCAATTAGGAGCTTCTTTTCTTTAGTGGGAGTGAAACTATATGGGCACTTTTTATAGACACTTCCTAAAGTTGCCAAGGAGTTTACACTCACCTTATTACAGTATTTTCCTTTCACTAAGCATATAAGAGGAGGTGGAAAAATTAACTAGGACATGCACCCCTTGATTGCTCAGTCCCTTTACTCTCTTTTACTTTACTATGCACATAATTTCCATTTTTTTGTTGATAGTCTTGCTGAGTTCTATTTCATGATGCACCCTTACTAAGAATGAAATTGCTGGCACTATAATTGTTTGTTTGGCCCATTGAAATATCCCCAGAAAGAGTGGTTGGTATATAGAAGACATTTGACAATTACTCAGTGAATGGCTTCTTAGTTTAGGAAAACATATCTCGGTATAAGCATTATTGATCTTTTTGTGATGATTTTTTAATGTTATCTTTATGAATGTGTCTGGTTTTAAATGTTCTATTACATATGTATTATATTCTGAATTTGAACTACGGTTTTCTTCCATTGTTCCTAGACAGTATTTCATCTTTGTTATCATTAAATGAACCATAAGCATGTTTCATTTAAAGTTTTTCAACATGAGTGTAGTATAATTCTGAGTTATACTACTTGTGTTGATTATTCTCTGCTGCTGCTCTTTGCCCCAGTCCATTTTCAACTGCTGTACACTGCCGCCTTATCCTAACCATAGATGGAACTGACTTTGTTTCTATAACAGCCCCAGCACCAGTTTCTGCTATATGCAGGTATCTTTTTACAATGTGGAAAGTCAATTCCCGTAGATGCAATGGATAATATAGATGTCTATTACTCTCGGTGCCATAGCATTCCATTTTGGCTCTTTTCACACAATTCTATGTAAACAGTCTCTTTATTACATTATCTTCAACATTCTCCCTGAATGCACTTGAGGGTTTTGCTGGGAAATTAATAAAACATGATTTTCAGTTGTACTGTTTTGGGAGTTTTTTTAATAAATAATAAATCAGTCGTTTGATCCTTGTCTGATGTCCTAAACAAAGGTAACTTGAGATCTTGAAGTCTCGGAGTATTATAAATATGGATGCACGATTAATATTAAATTTGTAGACATGGTAAAAAAAAAAGATAATTATAATTGTATCTCTAAAGAAATCCCAAGATATTAGTAACTTTGTTTCAAATAAAATTACAATTATATTGTCGAGTTTTTAATGTAATACAAGATACTGGGGCTTGAGGTAATCTAAAAACACACTCGTAAAATAGATTGAGAGAAAGAAAAATCAATAAAACTAATATAGGAAGATAAAGTGGTAAATAATGGAGAAAATAACATCTCATTAATCAGGCATTATTTTGAGAGGTCCCACTAAATATAGTACTGACATAAATAAAAGCAAAAAAAAGTAATAATATATAAATAAATAAATACCAATATTGAATATACATTAAAGTAATTAAATTTAACAGTGCAGATATTTATCAGTGATTTAAAGCTTTTCTATATCTGTTTATAAGCTTAGTCCTTAATTTACCAGACACCAGATAAGCAAAATAAATGTTAATATACACTGAATTATTTCACTATAAGCTGTAATGCTCCCTTCTCCTAGAATTAAATAAAAACTGTAATGATTTTCTTAATAGTAAAATAGCAATATTTCCAATATACATCTATTTCACAGCAATCTTCCATAATAAAAATCTTTTCTTCATTGTATTTTATACTACATAGTTATTATTTTCTGGAATTATGTAAAATGAATATGCTTAGAATAGTATGCAATACATAGTAAATAGCCCTTACTAAATATTGTACACTACTATTCCTAATATTAACCTGGTCAAAGCTACAAGCAGTTCAGTTGCTAAAATGTCTGCTTAAAGATTTTAGATAAAGGAATGAGAAAAACCACAGAATTTGTGAAAATGCTAATAGCCTCCATAAGTCATATTTAACAAGTATTGCAGGTTATGTAGTTAATTATTTACTTGCTTATTTACAAATGGGGGACCTAAATGTGAAATAGATATAACCTGAAGAAATAGAAGTAATATTTGTTTAAAGAAACTATAGTACAAAAGTTTTTGTTTTGTTTGTTATGGCTTGTTTCTGTTATTTTTCAGACGGGAGAAAGAGGAAAAGAGAAGTGAAGTGGGATTGAAGTGAACCTTCTCTAGATTTATCAGCCACATCCTTTCTCGGCACCTTTTTTTTTTTTTCTTTTTTGCATAATCTTTAAAATTTCACACATTCTCCTTATAAAATAATTTACATGTATGGTATTTGGAGAAATATGTCAGTGGTGCTCTTGAATAGGTTTTGAAGATATATTTAACCTTGAATAAATCTGAAGCTATTTAATTTCTATTCCTGGGAATGTAGAAATAAGAGTTTTGAATAGACATTTAAAATTTCAGTGTTGATTTATAAGTAGTCATATTTTTTGGTTAGAATAAGAAAAATGATTGGAAAATTAGAAATTATATTTTATCCATATCTTGAGTAAATATACACTGACTATTTCATATTCAACATTTACTATGTTCTTTAAGTGCAGTGGTTTTTAAAATTGTGAAATGAAGTTTAGGTCCAACATAAATATTCATTTTATTAATCAGTTCAGTAAAAATGATAAATGAAATTACTTTTCTCAAGTATATAAAGTAAGTGGTTGGCTAATTTACATTTTTTTCTTTTGAAACATTTGGTCTTGAGGTCTGTATCAATTCAAGAGACTCAGAGAAAAGTTGCTGTAAGCAATAGTTTAGTTATTGCAATGGAAAAATCTTGGGAATATCATCATGGGCAAATAGTGAAAGTATTTCTTTACTGTGCAAGGGAAAGCAAGTTAGATTTTTTATAGTTTTTATATTTGTAAAGGTATATAATAACAGATGAGGTTTAATTACTCTCGTCATAAGGAAGACAAGCTTTTCCAAAAATTTTAAAATAGCTTCTTACCATTTCCTTTGAGAGAATAAATTTAATTTTTCCAGTTTTACTTCTCCAAGCACAAGAAATATATATAGTTGTGTTAATATTATTGGAAGGCAAGCCAAAAATCTATTAAAATATTTTTATGTTTCTTTAAAGTCAGGTTTATTGAGGTATAATTTACATACAGTAAAATTCACCCTTCTTAGGTATATAATTTGATATATTTTGAGCCACATGTATAATCAATCATGCAGTCACAAAAAAGATGTTGTTTTCCTTACCCGCAAAAGTTGCTCGTGACCTTTGTAGTTACTTCCCTCCCCTGTTTTGATTTCTGTCTGTATGGTCTTGCCTTTTTTCAGAATGTCTTAAAAGGAATTGTATGACATGCAGCCTTATAGTATGTAGTATATGGATCTTAACTTATAACACTTTTGAGATTTACCTACGTTCTTGCATGTATCAGTAGTTTATTTTTTTTTTCTATGGGTGAGTAGTATTAAATTGTATGAATGTATCATAATTATCTATTCATCAATCACCACTTTTTGCTGATAATGAATGAAGATGCCATAAACATTTGTGTAGAAGTCTTTGTATGGACTTATGTTTTCACTTTCTGAGGTAAATATTTAGGAGTGTGATTACTGGGTTAAATGGTAAGTGTATATTTAATTTTATAGGAAGTTGCCAAGCTGTTTTCCAAATTGGCTGTACCACATTATATTTCCACCAACAATGTAAAAAAGATCCAGTTACTCTTTATCCTTGCTAGCCGTGGGATTATTACTTTTAAAATCAGCGATTTTGACGTGTGTGTAGTGGTTCTCAGTATGGTATTCTGATTAGCCATTCTCATAAATGGTTAGTGGCATCTCATTTTAGTTTGCCTTTCTGTAAAGACGAATGATATTGAGCATCTTTTCATGTGCTTCTGTGCCTTCTGTACCTCGTCTTCAGTGAAGCGTTCAAAGCATTTTTGCCTATTTTTTGTCATATATTTTTGTTTTATTGAGTTGTGAAATCTCTTTTAATATTGCAGATATAAGTTCTTTTATTTTTTCTTAATATGTGTGTTGGAAGTCTTTTCTCCCAGTCAGTGGCTTGTCATTTCATTTTCATGAACCGAGATTTTTAAATGTGAAGTCCAGTTTATCATTTCTGTAAAGATCCACGCTTTTTCTGTCTTATCTGAGAAATCTTCCCCTAACCTAGAGTCATAAGGATTTTTCTCTAGTGTTTTCTTCTACAAGTTTTAAAATTTTAACTTTTACATTCATGCCTGTAATGCATTTTGACTGAATAGTCATATATGGTGTGCAGTATGGGTTGAGGTTTTTTGTTTTTTGTTTTTTTTTTCTTCTTCTTTCTTCTTTTCTTTCTTTTTTTTTTTTGCATTAAGATACCCATTTGTTGAAAGGACATCCTTTCTTCATTGAATTACTTTAAGCTCTTTGTCGAAAGTAGGTTGATGATAAATATGTGTGGATTTATTTCTGGATTGTCTATTCTGTTGCATTTGTCTATGTGCATATCAGTATATCAGTCAACAACACCACAGTGTTCATTACTGTAGCTTGATAGTCTCAAATCAATTATCATGATAAATCCAGGTAAGTTGTTTTTAATGATTGTGTTGGTTATTCTAGGTACTCCATATTTCTATATTAAATTTATCATTCTCTTATCAATTTCTACAAAATGTTTTTTTTTAACAAAGATTATGTTGAAACTATAGAAATTGGCATTATAGCAATGTTGAGTCTTCTTGCAAATGATTATGGCATAACTCTGTATTTACTTAGGTTACCTGTGACTTCTTTCATAAATTCTCTCAAGTTTGTAGCATACAAAAATAACTTGCATATATTTTCTTATATGTGTTCCGAACTTTTTTCAAGTTTTTTTTTGATAACATCATAAGTGGTACCTTCTTGAAATTTTCAATTTCCAATTGTTCATTGCTAGTGTGCAGAAATACAATTGATTTTTCTGTATTCTTTTTCTATCCTCAGATCTTGATAAATGCATTTATTAAGTCTACTAGCATTCTATAGATTAATAAGTGTTTTCTACTTAGACAATCGTGTCTTCTGGGAATAAAGACACTTTTATTCCTTCCTTTAGCATCAGTATGCCTTTTATTTCTTTTTCTTGCTTAATTGCACTGACAAGAACTTCCAGTTCAGTCCTGAATAGAAATGATGAGATGGACATCCTTGTTTCGTTTCTCATCTAAAGGGTATTTAGCTGCAACTTTTTCCTATGATATGAATTCCTTTCTTTTACCAGTTTGCTAAGACTTTCTGTCATAAGTAGATATTTGTCAAGTGTCTTTTCTGCATCTATTGAGATTACCATATGGTTTTACTTTTTTAGTTCGTTGATAGGGTGAAATACACTGATTTTCAAAACTTGAGCCAATCTTTCATTCCACTTAACTATGATGTACATAGCATGTGCTTATTACATACTGGTGGATTAAATTTTCTAATTTTTTGTTACGGATTTTTACATGTGTTTTCATGGAATGTATTTGTCTGTAGTTTTATTGTCCTGTAATGGCATTGTCCATCTTTGTTATCAGAGTACTAGTACCTTTGTGAATTTAGCTGGTAAACATTTTCTTTTTTCTCCCATTTTCTGAAAAAGGTTGTCTATAATTGCTATTATTTCTTCCTTAAATATTTGGTAGACTTCACCAGTGTAGCCATGTGTTCTTGGAATTTTTTTGTTGGAAAATTTTTAATGTGAATTTCATTTCTAGAGTACATTTAAGACTACACAAATTACCTATTTTTTTTCTAGAGTGGGCTTTGGATATATATGTCTATCAATTTTTTTTTCCATTTCATTTGTTTTTTATTTATTGAAATTAAGTTGTTTATAATATTCCCTATTATTGTGGAAATATCTATATTGCTTCTAATGATAATCCTCTTTCATTCCTGATGTAACTTACATTTTCTTTCTCCCCTTTGTTTGGTAGTATAGTAAGATGTTTATTTAAAAAAAATTATTTATTGTTTTTCTTTCAATTTCATTCCTTTCAGTTCTTGTCTTTATTATTCCTTTACTTCTGCTCAGATTGGGGTTTACTTATCTGTTTTTTTTTTCTTATTTTTTACAATGGAAGCTAAGATTATTGATTTTAATATTTTATTTATTTCTAACTCAATAATGCAATACTCTAAAATTTCCTCTACTTGCTGTTAATATTCAGGTTGTTCATTTTTAAAGTCTCCAACTATAGTTGTTGACTTGTCCATTGCAGCAATATCAGTTTTTGTTTCATGTTAATATACATAGTAATACTAGATTATTAAATCTTATTGATGAATTTATTTCCTTATCATTATTTATTATTCTACTTTATCTCTGGCAATGTTCTTTGTTGCTATGTCTACATGACCTTTCCCAAATTTCTTTTGATTAATGTTTGCATGGCATATTCTCTGTCCTTTTACTTTTAATCCATTATGTGTTTTTAATAGCTTTATTGACATATAATTCACATACATTGAAATTAACTCATTTAAAGTGTAAATCAAGTGGTTTTTAGTATATTCAAGTTTAATATATTCAAGTTGCAAGTTCTGCAACTATCACCACAACCTAATTTTATGGCATTTTTATCACTCCAAGCAGAAAACACATACCCATGGGCCAGCCCAGTGGCGCACTGCTATAGTGCGCCGCTTAGGAGCGTGGTGGCGCTCCCGCTGAGGGTTCGGATCCCACATACAGACCGGTTCCCTCTCACTGGCTGAGCGAGGTGCGGGAGCAACACCGAGGGTTGCGATCCCGTTGCCGGTCCTGGTCCAGTACGGGGGCGACACTGAGGGTTGCGATCCGTTGTCAGACACGGAAAAAGACAAAAAGGAAAAAAAAAAAAAGAAAACACATACCCATTAGTAGCAACTCCCAATTTTTACCACCAGCAGCAGCTCTCGGCAATCACTAATACACTTTGTGTGTTTTCAGATATTCCTTTTCTGTTTATTCCATATAAGTAGAATCATCCAATATGTGGTATTCTGTGGCTCTTGTCTTTCACTTAGCGTGATGTTTTCAAGGTTTATACATGTTATAGCATGTATCATCAGTACTTCAGTTGCATTGCTGAATATACCTCATTGTGTTTATACATTCAGCAGTTGATGAACAATTGGGTTGTTTCCATTTTTTGGCTAGTATGAATAGTGCTGCTATAAATTTATGAATAATTGTGATCTAATATTTAGTTGTTAAAAAACATTTTATTTTGAAACA
Source organism: Galeopterus variegatus (assembly GCF_000696425.1). NCBI lineage: Eukaryota > Metazoa > Chordata > Mammalia > Dermoptera > Cynocephalidae > Galeopterus > Galeopterus variegatus. Next base: position 54,326 of record NW_007727364.1, read on the forward strand.
ATTGTAGATTCACATTGAATTGCGAGAAATAATACAGAGAGATCCTACATGTTCACCCATTTTCCCCAAAGGGTAGCATTTTGCATAACTATGGCACAGTATTACAACTAGGAAATTAGCACTGATACAATCCACTGAACTTATTCAGATATCACCAATTTGGCATGCGATCATTGTGAGTATGTGTGAGTGCATTTAGTTCTGTGAGTTTATCACAAGTGTAGATTCCTGTAACCATTTCTACAGTCAAGATCCAGAGCAATTTCATCACAAGAATCCCTTTAGTTACCCATTTATAGCCAAAGCCATGTCCCACCTCCATACACCCTACTAAAACACGTAGGAAACACTACTCTGTTCTCCATCTTTTTACATTTTTTTGTGGAAGAATGTTATATGCATAGTATTATATAGTATGTAATCTTTGAGACTACTCATAATTTTTTTTTTGTTTCATACATAATTCCCTTGAGATCCATCCAAGTTGTGTGTATCAATAGTCCATTCCTTCTTATTGCCAATTAGTATTTCATGATCGGATGTACTACAGTTTGTTGGACCATTCACCTGTGTGGAGCATTTGGGTTCTTTCAAGTGTTGCCCTGTTATGATTAAACTGGCTTTGAAGATTCACGTACAGATTTTTGTGTGAACATAAGCTATCATTTCTCTGGGATAATGAATGTTCAAGAGTACAATTTCTGGGTTGATGGTAAGTGCAATTTTAGTTTTATAAAAGACTATGATACACTTTTTCAGAGTGGGTGTGCTATTTTACATCTTTACAAGAAATATATGAGTGATCCAGTTTCTATGTTTCTCACATTTGGCAAAGTCATTTTAAAAAAAAAAAAAATTATACATTCTGGTAGGTTTATTATGACATATCATTGTGATTTTAATGTGCATTTCACAAAGGCTAAAAAGATGTAGATATATCTATTCATATACCTATTTTCCATCTGTATATTTTCTTCAGTGAAATGTCTTTTTAGGTCTCTTGCTCATTTTCTGAATGGATTTCTTTAACAGTTGAGTTTGGTAATTCTTTATATACTCTAGATATAAGCTCTTTGTCGAATATGTGATATGTAAATGTTTGCCATTTTGTAGCTTGTCTTTTTATCTTCTTATTCAGGTTCTTCTGCATATACAGCAAAAGTATTTAATTTTGATGAGGCCCAATTTATCAATTTTTCCTTTTATGAATTATGTTTTTCGGTCCTATTCTAAAACTCTTCGCTTAGCTCAAAGTCCCAGAGATTTTCTTCAACATGTTTTTCTAAATGTTTTATAGTTTTACATTTAAATCCATGTTCAGTTCAGAGCTATTTTTTGCTTAAAGTATGAAATTTAGGCTGAGTGCATTTTTTGCCTGTAGTTGTCCAGTTGCACCAGCATCATTTGTGGACAAGGCAATTATTACCTCCTTGAATTGTTTTTATACTTTTGTCAAGAATGAATTGGGAATGGCCATTGGTCTATTTATGGGTTTTGTATTCTCTTCTACTAATCTATGTTTATATCCCTTAATAAATACCTTATGTCTTCATTACTATAGCTATATAGTAATCCTTGACAATTGGATAATGATTACTCCCGTTTCATTCTTCTTTTTTCAAATTGGCCTTAACTACTTAGTTATTCTTGGCCCTGTGCCTTTCCATATTTTAAAAAATAATTTTATTGGAAAATTTTACAAAAATAATTTGTATTAAAAATAATTGTATTAAATATATAGATTGTTTTGAGGAGAATTGAAATCTTTACTATGTTAAGTCTTTCAATTCATGAAAAAGGCTTGTCTTTTCATTTATATATGTCTTTGATTTATTCCATTGCATTTTATAATTTTTAGATGCAGACACAGTGAATAATTTACTAGATCTATATTTAAGTATTTGATTTTCTTCAGAGTAATTGTAAATTGTATTGTGTTTTTTATTTCAATTCCCACATGTTCTCTGTTAATATATATGTGTGATTGATTTTTATATGTTCATCTTGTATCCTGTAACCTGGCCAAACTCACTCATTAGTTCTAGAAGTGTTTTTGTAGATTGCTTAAGATTTTCTATGTAAACAACCATGTCATCTGAAAATAAGGATAGTTTTGTTTCTCCTTTTCCAATCACTATGCCATTTATTTCTTTGTTATGCCTTATTGCATTGGCTAAACTTCCAGCACTGTGTTGAGTAAAAGTAGTGAGTGAAGACATCTTTGATATATTTTGATCTTATTGGGAAAGAATTCCGTAATTCAACATTAAGTTTGAAGTTAACTGCAGGTTTTTTCTATATGTTATTTATCAAATTGAGGAAGTTCTATTTCTAATTTGCTGAGTTTTTTTATTATGAATGGACATTGAATTTTGTTAGTGTTTTTCTGTTACAATTGATTTGAGCATGTGATTTTTCTTCTGTAGCCTGTTGATATGGTGGGTTACATTGACTGATTTTCAAATATTGAGCCAACCTTACGTAACTTGAATAAATCTCACTATGTTATATATAATGTTATGTGTTATATATATATATATATATATGTTATATGTTTTACATATATAACATATATATGTTATATATATAATATCTTCTTTACTATATAAGAATTAATTAATTCTATGTTATAGAATCTAACTGTATTTATGGCTTGCTGATTTCAATTTGGTGATATTAAATTGAGGATTTTTGCATCTAACTTCATGAAAAATATCAGTCTGTAGTTTTCTTTCTTTTTTTTTTTTTAGTACTGACCTTGTCTTTATTGTCAGGGTAATTAGTAACTTCATAAAATGAGAAATGTTCCATTCTCTTCCATTTTCTGAAAAAGAACAGGTTAATTTGTTATTTATTTGTTTAGTAGAATTCTATATTAAAATAATCTAGGACTGGAAATTTTTGACAGCTTTTTAATTACAAGCTTAATTTTTAAATGATTATAATTCAATCTTTCTATTTCATCTTGATAAAATTTTTGTGATTGAATATACACACATTATATCTAAAATATAAGGAGGGATTTTTCTGAAACATGTATTCAGATAAGAAACATGTATCTATTCTATAATAACCAGTTTTTATAAGAGTATAAGTCTAAAAGATAGATCATAGAAATGGATAATAAATGGAAAACCAGAGTGGAATTTCAGATGGCGGTAAGTGTGTGGAGGGTGTGGGAATAGGGGACATGAGAGAAGGAGAGGACAGAAATTTAGTATAGCCACTTCTCTGCTTTGTAAATATTTTATAGCATATGGCTTCTGAATAATTGGACTGTATAGCACAATGTCTAGCTTCTTATTGTTCTTGTTAAAACCATGTAGGCATGTGTCTTGCAGTTCAGTGACTTTTAAATATCTAACCAAGAACACAGTCTGACATCTGTGAAAATAAAACATAACCTAGTCAATGTGGATATCTGTATACTCCATGCACATTTTATTCATGACTTGCACAGTACAGAAGATTAGTGTTTTTAATGCCATCCAATCAACGGATTAATTTATTTGCTAAAATAAATTTCCAACTTATAGTACCTTGCAAAACATAATAAAATGTTTAATGATTTTTTTCTTTTTTAACTGTTTTTTAAAATGCTGGGTTTTGGGGGGGTTGGGGAGGACTAAGAAATGCATTTCTATCCAGACATGAAGGAATAAACAATAAAACAATATTAGTGGTTTCTGAAAGGGTTCTATAGAATACATTCCACTGTATGTTATTTAGTGTTATAGCAAAGCATGGAAAAGAGAGCATATTTGCTGAATAAGTTTAAGAAATTCTGCTTTAAAACATACAAAAACACTACAAGAAGAGTGTATATATACAGAAGAGAAATTCAAAAAATTATTGACCGGTGTACATTCCCCCATCCCTGAGGCATTTTGGTGTCTAATGTTCAGAACGCATTTGAGAAATTTTGTAATAGTATATTACTTCATTTAGTTAGCTTTTTTCATTACCTACAATTTGAAATGTGCTTATGGATTTGGTAAATCCAGTGTGGATCCTGCTCTCAAGTTGTTATGATTTAGAATATGGATAATATAGCAAGATGAAAGCACTGAGTTGTGCCGTGCCATTACTTAAAAGACTTCTCGAATTCTTTGGTACAAATAATTATAGTAGGTGACAAATTTATGACATTTATCACTACCATATTTTTTCAAATTTAATTCTCCTAAAATCCTGTTTTGTAATAAAAGATATGTAATGATAAGTGTGAATATTTAAAGCATAAAATGGAAAAGATATTAAAACAACTGCAATCTCATTTCTAGAGAATTGTTATCATGTTACTGGGTTTTTTTTTTTGTATAAATTTGCTACCATCTGAAATTATCTTTTTTCATTTATTTAACTTCTTTAATTTTCACTTTGTAAGTGCATGGACTTTGTCTTGTTTAGTACTATATTTTCAACCCTTAGCATTAGTGTTTGTCATATAATAAATTCTCAGTAAATAAATGTTGAATTAAAAGATGATTCTTACTGACTTTGCAGTAGAATAAATGAAAACGTACTTACTCAGATAACCACAGTGATTTGATATAGGGATAACAATGAGTTATATTTTGAAAATATCTCCCATTTTTGTGGTGAGAACATCTAAGGTCTACACTCTTACCAAATTTCAAGCATAAAATATATTATTGTTAATTAACTAGATTATGGTAATTGTTTCTCAGTGTATACAGATATCAATGTATCACAGTACACACCAAAAATATGTATAGTTTTTGTGTTAATTATACCTCAATAAAGCTGGATAAAAATTTTTAGAAAAGGAAATATCTTCTTTACTATTTAAGAATTAATTATCTAAATTAATTAGTTTAAGGGAATCTTTCTAGGTGGCATATATTCTCAATTCCCTGTTTCCCAGTTTTTCTGATAACACGTGAAATATGGGGCAGAGATATCTAAATTCATTTACTAGGTTGTGTTATAAGCCACAAACCAAGCCATATGGTGTAGACTGCGTTTAAATAATGAATAACACTAAATGACCACAATCTGCAAAGCTCATGTTGCTCCCCTATTACCCAGGACTATACATTTCTTCTCTGGTGGCAAAGGGGTGTGGTGGTGCAAGTGCTTTTTAAGTTCAGTGTCTTCACTTATCTAAATTTCCCCTTCATATGCTGAAGCGTCAAAGTTGTCAGGCATATCCTCTAAGGCCCATCCCTGTAGACTGCCATTATTTGCTCCACCCCATGCATGTTATGTCTGCAGCTGTACTTTCTTTGGTTTTACCCTCCTAGATTCCTAAAGGTGAATTCAAGTTGCAAATTACAGTTGCACAGAAGCTATTATTTATCTTTGCTATACTCATATTGCTGAAATTATCTTTGATGTCCCTGGAAAAGAGGAGAAGTTTATCCTTTTTATTGCCTGTTTCATCCTCTTTCACTTTTAAAATGATCTTGTGGAGTTACTTCCCATTTATTGGATCTTTTAAGGGTCTATGTCCAAACTGTATGTTTCACTGTATTACAATTATCCATGTATTACAGTCTCATTGCATTTGAAAATGTGTGCAGCTTGTCAAAAATAATTTAAACTTTTCTTCATAGATTATATATGCTCATCAGATCAGGGAATTGAACAGAACCAAATTGTAAATCAAAATCTGGCATGAAACATGTTACTTTATTGAAAATACTTGAACAAAACCCAAATATTTTTTTCACTGAATTGCTATTTGAGCCATACCAACCAACAAACAAGAGTAAACATAACTGGATATTTTCTGAAAGTAAATGAGATAAAATTTTAAAACATGAGTCTTAAAATTATACAGGTGTATTATATATCTTTAGTTACTAAATTCGGTCATGAAAAAATCAGCTGGCTGGACCAATAAACAGTCACTCTTATGGAAAAAGAAAATAAGGGATTAAAAGGAAAAAGTTAAAGAAAATGCATTCCAAACCAAGAATAGAAATGAAAAATATATGGGATGGAGTCCAATTTGTTCATGTCAGAAGCCAACATTTTATACACCATTGAACATAATGATACAAAGGTGAATTTAAATTTTAATGGTCAGGCGGTTATCCTCTAAAAGTAGTGGCTACCTCCCAAACATCCTAGGAAAGGTGAATTTTCAGGGGTAAGTGGGGTTGGTGTTGGATAGAGGGTCCTTATATCACCATGCATGCACCTCACCACTGATTACGTGTACAATTACAGATTTTCCATTTTCTTCTACTAGTTCCCTAGCATGATTGACTGCTAAGCACTGAGGCAGGCGGTTATCCTCTAAAAGTAGTGGCTACCTCCCAAACATCCTAGGAAAGGTGAGTTTTCAGGGGTAAGTGGGGTTGGTGTTGGATAGAGGGTCCTTATATCACCATGCATGCACCTCACCACTGATTACGTGTATAATTACAGATTTTCCATTTTCTTCTACTAGTTCCCTAGCATGATTGACTGCTAAGCACTGAGAGAACAATTGTTAGCTACAAACTAATAAATCAGTTATCTATTTTGCCTTCTGAAGAATAAAAGTTTGAGCTTTGAAAAATGGTAAAGACATGCCATATGCTGGTTATTAGTAAAACTTACTCAAAAAATCTCCTTCACTACATCTTGCTTTTGAGATTCTTTTATTGTGATTTTATATCACACATTTAGAATTTCAATAGTTAGATATATAGTGGAAGTATATGTGGGTAGTGTTCATTTATAGAATGAAATCAGAAAAATTGCTTTGTTGGAAATCTTCAAAATATTATAAAGCAAGCGTAACTTCATATATTAATCATGAACAATATCTGGGGCATGGTTTCAATATTTTCTTTAAGTGACTTGTTTTAATGGGATTATGAAATAGTTTCTTTGTGGCTAAATATGTGAAGGCTAAATACATATTCAAAATATAATCTGTTTTCTGCCCATACATTGGATCAGGCCTCTAATGCGTTATAGTCATATATATTATAATGAAAGTAATCATAAAAATTGATAGTGTTATGAAATTACATAAAATAGTGCTTGTTCTATGAAAATAAATTTTGATATTTGCCACCCAGTGTGAAACATTGAAAATATGTTGGGTGGGTAGCAGGAAGTATAAGAAAATAATTGGACCATCTCACTCAGAAAATAAGGATATCAATTTCTTTGAAAACTTCCTATTTTGTAACTATATTGTTTCAATACATACATGGGGAACACAATGACGAGCAACATCAGCTCAATATCTATTAGATTTATTATTATCAATGCAGTAAATAGTATTATGAGTGCAATAAATAAATTTGGGTGAATAAAAAACCATTTGCAGTTGGAGTTTTGCAGTTGACTTTATTAATATATGCCACCTAATTGGAGTTTGTAATAGGACTGTTTGGAATGTGTTTAGAATAGGACTATTCTGATTGTCTTTTTAGTGCCTAAAATAATGATTTAATTTCTGCTTAAAATGTTGACAATGTCATGAATGTTGTTTTCAGGTAGATACTTTCTTGGTCCCAATTCAGAGACTGAATGTTTACTGCTGAAAAGCTTTTTAAATGTTCTTGTTGTTGTTTTCATAATTCAGGTTATCTGGAATGAATATACCACCACCAATTATCAGCAACAAAAACTGCTGAATGTTTACTGCTGAAAAGCTTTTTAAATGTTCTTGTTGTTGTTTTTCATAATTCAGGTTATCTGGAATGAATATACCACCACCAATTATCAGCAACAAAAACTGGCTCAGACTGCATTTTGTTACAGACAGCAATCACCGATTTCGTGGATTTAGTGCTCCATATCAAGGTATATTTAATACATACTTCTGCCTCTTTTGATGTATAAAATGATTTTGGTATATAGAAATGCATTTTTTATTGAAGAAAAATAGCTTTAGCATTTATAAATGGTAATTTGAATAGAAAATAATGGTCATTCTCTTGATAAGGCAATAATGCAATCATAACCAAATTACAGTATTAAAGTTAGTTGATTTTTATAGCACAGTATTCAGTATAAAGAATATTATGACTTCTAGAAGATGGCATGTAACATATGTAATATTTAGCTTTAATAAAGTGCTTTAGCAATTGGACATGCTACCTAAAGCTGTACCACAAAACACTGCAGAAAACCTTCAGTTGTTAATAGGATTTTCTTCAATTGAGATCCATTTCCATATGCAGTGTATTTGTTATTGCTAGTTTAATTAACCTTGTTAGGATTATTATCTACCAATTTTATTAATGAGCATAATTTTATAATTTTATAATTTTAAATAAGTAGGATATAATACTTGATGCATTAATTTGAAAACACTCTTTGGGACAAGATTATTATGAAGATGAAGTGCTAATGAAAATATAGCTTCTACAATGATCATATTTTCAGACTACTTAAGTAAATATTCATTTCATTCTCAGTAGTGTATCAGCTACTGTTCAGGGAATAGTGAGCATTGATTGCCACAGTTACATTTTTCCATTTATCTATTTTTTTTTAATACTTTCCTCTTTAGTAGTATTGGGTCCTAACCACTTTGCAGATTTAATATGGTGACTTTATGCAGCTTATATTTAGTACCCAAAATAGCATTACAACCATATGTTGTATTCAGGAATACAAATTTCAACAATTAGTACATGTTTTTTAGACCAGTAACCTCTCTGCAGTGGTTCTATCAGTAAGATTTATCTAGATAACAGCAACAGATTAATTTTTTTTTAATACTTTCCTCTTTAGTAGTATTGGGTCCTAACCACTTTGCAGATTTAATATGGTGACTTTATACGGCTTATATTTAGTATCCAAAATAGCATTACAACCATATGTTGTATTCAGGAATACAAATTTCAACAATTAGTACATGTTTTTAGACCAGTAACCTCTCTGCAGTGGTTCTATCAGTAAGATTTATCTAGATAACAGCAACAGATTAATATGTGACTTTTAATTTGACTTTCATAATAGTACATTGGGTATCACCATAATAAAAATCCTTAGGAGAGTAACTTGAAATAGTGGATTTTAGATAAAATCCACTTTAGAAAATGTACAATAATTTCTATATGTAATATAGTAAATCGAAATGGAAACATGAATGCAAATATGCTTTTAAAGCTTTTTAAAAAAATTATTAACATTTCTAATAATAAAAAACTATCCATCATAAAACACTATATTTTAAAATTAAAAAGTAAATATCCATAGAAAAAAATATTTTTATATATTTTATTAAAAATAGCTTTCTAAGCATGGAAATTTGAATTTTACCAATTTAAGCCAGTGTCACTAAATTTTAAGAAATAGGGAACTATTTTTGTTAAAAAGAAATAATTATTGAGAAACTTCTTTATCCCTAGGCAGACCCCTTGCCTTGTGGAGTTTATCAGCATGAGTTATATTTATGATTCCAAGGTTGGGGTAGGTGAGTGTAACATTAAAAACAACAAAAAAATTGGTTCAAATACTTTAGGTGTACTTTACTATCATGAGAGTGTTGGACATGAACAAATATGAGCAGGTTACTTTTCTGGTAGATACTGAATGGAGCATTGTTAGTACTACTCAATAAGTATTCAATGAATAAACTTTTGCCATATTAAAGTAAGTTTTATTTAATTTTCAGTAAGTATACTCTGGGGAAATTCACAAACAGTATATTTGAATACTTACATCAAAATATCTTTTTTTGTACATAGACAAACTTCATTATTTAAAGCTTATGAAGTAAACTATTTTAACTTAATGAATTGTGGGAAAATAGAAATTTAAGTTTCGTTGGTGCATAATGTTTAAGATTAATTTCTAATATTATATTTTGTTTTCTTTCCTTTTCATTTCAATATTATGTATTTCACCTTTCTCTGTTTCCTATGATTCTAAATAATTACTTTCACCTGAAAATTCTTTTATAAAAAAATTTTGTTGTGGGGCAAAAATAGAAAAAAATATTTACTTCTTTCTATATAGACTTGTCTGGTTTATGAGATTCATCCTCTTGATTAGTATAATGTCTACTCAAATAGCAGAGACAATCAAAAGGTTTTTAATAGATTGTCTAAATAATCATCAGTCTATCTAAAGCAGCCATTAAAATCTTCATAATAGCATTTCTTCTGTGTTAATGAATTTTTCAGTCAAGCCAATGTAAAATTAAAGGCCTTTTATGATATTAATCAGTAATGATATTAGAGTTAAATTCTTCAATAAATAACTATGTTTATTTTTGAATTTCTAATTTGCAAACTCTACAAATTTTATTTAAAATCTAACTCAATAATACTGGAAAAAAATAAATGTAAAGAGAGAGTTTTAGATATTGCAATATTGAAAATAAAAATTTTGACTATATTTTTTAAAAATACTAGCTTTTTTTTTATTTTTTTTATTTTTTTCCTTTTTTGTCTTTTTTCGTGTCCGGCAACGGATCGCAACCCTCAGTGTCGCGCCGTACCGGACCGGGACCGGCCACGGGATCGCAACCCTCGGTGTTGCTCCCACACCTCGCTCAGCCAGTGAGCGGGAACCGGTCTGTATGTGGGATCCGAACCCTCGGTGGGAGCGCCACCACGCTCCTAAGCGGCGCACTGTAGCATGCGCCACCAGGCCGGCCCTAAAAATACTAGCTTTTATAAAAATTCAATTTCTTAAAATTTACTTGCCAATCTTCTTTTAAATATTAATTTATTTTTTTTGTTGAAGCATAATTAATTATACAGCATTGACTACCATCACCTGTGTATATGTGATGATTGAATCAATATTATTAGCACATTCATTGTTACAAATTGTAATTATTCTTTGTGCCCCTTACCCAATCTCTCCCTAACCCTCCTCTCCCTCCCCTTCTCCCACCTCTAGTAACCACAGATTATCTACCGTCCAAAATTCTTTTCATAAGTTGTAGATGTGTTTGACAGTAAGCTGGCTAATTATTATTTCATTTTAAATTTACCTGAAATAGAAATTCCACTGTGACACACACCCTACTAAACTGAGCAAAGTATTCTGCATCAGAAACAGTGCTATTGATTTCCATTCCTCTGGGGAAATCATCAAATCGAAGGTATACCTGTTTTCCAATGTTCATTGCAGCACTATTTACAATAGCTAAGAGTTGGAACCAGCTCAAATGTCCATCATCGGATGAGTGGATACGGAAAATGCGGTGTATCTACACAATGGAATACCACTCTGCTATAAAAAAGAATGAAATACTGCCATTTGCAACAACTTGATGGACCTAGAGAGAATTATATTAAGTGAAATGAGTTAGGCACAGAAAGAGAAATATCACATGTTCTCACTTATTTGTGGGAGCTAAAAATAAATAAATAAATGCACAAACAACCTGGGGGTGGGGAGGAAAGAAGACACAACAATCACAAATCCTTGAAGTTGGTATGACAAGCAAACAGAAAGGAGATTGTTGGGAGGGAGAGGGGGAGGCAGGAGGGAGGGAGGTTTTGGCAATGGCCACAGTAGTCAACCACATTGTATACTGACAAATTAAAATTTAAAAAATAGAAAATATATTTAAGTTATTAGATAAATGCATTGTGATTGTTAGCCTTAATTGGAAATAATGAGTAAAGCATATTGTTAGAGTTAAAAAAAAAAAATTAAAGAAACAACGCTAGTGATTCATTTTCACTTAACTCTAGTCAAATGTAAAAATTCTAGTAAAACATTTTATTTTGCCAAACATTTTAACATTTATGAATTAAAAATTAAGCCATGTGACTACATTTAGAGTTGCAATATGTAAAATGAGGTTTTAGAAATAAAGAATAATATTAGGAATAATATTGATTATTTCTTTTATTTTGCCTAGTTTTTTTATAGTCCATTTCATTCTGGTTATGAGTTAATAATATGTACTAACACTGAGATTACCCAAATTATTGGTTAACATTATTCACGAGGAAAGGGTAGTTGTGGAAATCCTAAATTCAGATTCTGATACATTCTGGTTATGAGTTAATAATATGTACTAACACTGAGATTACCCAAATAATTGGTTAACATTATTCACGAGGAAAGGGTAGTTGTGGAAATCCTAAATTCAGATTCTGATAAAGAGACTCAGTTAAAATCAGGTAATAATGGGTGTTGGGGGAAAGTATGCAGGAAAGTGTAAAGAAAAGGAGTGAATGTACTTAAGAAATAGTCACAGAATTCAGCATTTTAAAGATTAGGTAGAGATTCTCTTATAAAATTTTCAATATTTTTTAAGGAATTGAATCAATGTCCTTAGCGTTGATATGAGAGTGACTCCCAGATATAATCAAAAGGAAAATATCATGATACTTTGTTTAAAAAAACAACAAAACTGTAATACTTACATTTGCTAAGTGTTCTTTCTAAAATTTTTTAAATTCTGTATTTTTATGGTATGCAATTTGTTGTTTCAATACATGCACATATTGCATAATAATCCAATTAGAATAGTTAGCTTATATATCACCTAAACATTTACCATTTCTTTATGGTTATAACACTCAAGGTCCTCCTTTCTGGATATCTTGAAATATGCAATATTCAATAAATAAAAATGCAATAAATATGCACATTTATCATGGATCAGTTAAAAAAAAAATAAATGAAAAGGCAGTAGAATAGTGGTTACCAGAGGCTGGCAAGGGGAGGGGAAAAGAGGGAGATGGGGAGAGACTGGTAAAAGGATACAAAGTTACAAAGTTACAGTTAGATAGGAAGAATGAGTCTGGTGTGCTAGAGTGACTTTACGGAGTATGATGTGATATTTGGGTACATTTATATAATGTGCAATATCAGGGTATTTAGCATAACCATCACCTCAAACATTTGTCACCTATTTGTGTTGGGAACATTCCAAATCCTGTTAATTAGCTACTTGAAATTGTAATTTGTGGTTGACTGTAGTCTCCCTATATTGCTATACAACACTAGATCTTATTCTTCCTATCTCTCTACAATTTTGTATCCATTGACCACCCTCTCCCTATCTCCCCTCCCTTTACCAGTTCTACTCTCTGCTTCTTTGAGATCAACTTTTTTAGCCTCCAGATATGAATGAGAACATGTGTTACTTATCTTTCTGCATCTGGCTTATATCATTTACTTTAATCTTCTCCAAGCTCACCCACGTTGTTGTGAGGGCAGGATTTCATTCTCTTATACGGCCGAATAATATTCCATTGTGTATATGTATATACACTGCATTTTCTTCATCCTGTCATACACTGATGGACATTAGGTTGTTTCCAAATCTAGTCTATTATGAAAAGAGCTGCAATAAACATGAGAGTGCAGGTATCCCTTTGACATGTTGATTTCCTCTTCTTTGGGTATTTACACAATAGGGGATTGCTGGATTGAATGGTAGTTGCTTGAGAAACTTCCATGCTATTTTCCATAATGGCTGTACTAATTTGCTTTCCCACCAACAATGTATAAGAGTTCCCCTTTCTCCATACCCTAGCCAGCATTTGTTATTTTCTGTCATTTTTGATAGTAGCAATTCTAACTCGTGTGAGATGATATTTCATCGTGGTTTTGATTTGCATTTCTCTGCTGGTTAGTGGTGTTGAGCATTTTTTCATATACCTCTTGGCCATTAATGTGTCTTCTTTTTAGATATTCCTATTCAGGTCCTTTGCCCATTGTTAAAAATCAGACCATGGCTTTTTTACTATTGAGTTATTTAAGTTCCCTGTATATCCTGTGTATTAATCTCTTATTGGATGAATCATTTGGAAATATTTTCTCCCATTCTGTAGGTTGTTTCTTTGCTCTCTTGGTTGTTTCCTTTGCTGTGCAAAAGCTGTTTCATTTAATATAATCCCATTTGTTTGTTCATCTCTTATTGGATGAATCATTTGGAAATATTTTCTCCCATTCTGTAGGTTGTTTCTTTGTTCTCTTGGTTGTTTCCTTTGCTGTGCAAAAGCTGTTTCATTTAATATAATCCCATTTGTTTGTTTTTATTTTGTTGCCTGTGCTTTTGAAGTCTTATACATAAAATTTTAGCCCAGTCTTATGTCCTGAAGTGTCTCTCCTGTTTTCTTCTAGAAGTTTTATAATTTTTTCTTCTAGAAGTTGTATAACATTTAAGTCTTTAATCCACTTGGAGTTTATTTTTATATATGATGAGAGATAGGGGTGTAGTTTCATTCTTCTGCATATCTATCTCCAGTTTTCTCAGCACCATTTATTAAAGAGACTATCCTATCCCCGATGTATGTTCTTGGTTCCTTTGTTGAAAATCAGTTAGTTGTAGGTACATGGATTTATTTCTGGATTCTCTATTCTGTTTCATTTGTCAATGTGTCTGTTTTTGTGCCAGTACTGTACTGCTTTGTTTACTATAGCTTTGTAGCAGTATTTGATATCAGGGAGTGTGATGTCTCCTGCTTTGTTCTTTTTGCCAAGGATTGCTTTGGCTATTTAGGACCTTTTGTTGTTTCATATAAATTTTTAGGTTGTTTTTGTCTATTTTTGTGAAGTGTGTCATTGGTAGTTTGATGAGGATTGCATTGAATCTGTGTATTGCTTTGGGGAGTATGGTCATTTTGACAATAGTGATTCTTACAATTCGTGAGTATGGGATGTCTTTCCACTTTTTTGTCTTTAATTTCTGTAATTGGTGTTTTGTAGTTTTTCTTGTAGATATCATTTACCTCCTTGTTTAAATTTATTTCTAGGTGTTTTTGTTTTTGTTGTTGTTGTTGCTATTGTAAATGTGATTCCTTTCTTGATTTCTTTTTCTGCTAGTTCATTGTTGGTTTACAGGAATGCTACTGATATTTGGATTTTAATTTTGTATTCTGCCACTTTATTCAATTTGCTTATCAGGTCTAGGAGATTTTGGTACAATGTTTAGGTTTTTCTCTCTATAAAATCATGTCATCATCAAACAGCAACAATTTGAGTTCCTACTTTCCAGTTTGGATGCCCTTTATTTCTTTCTTTTGCCTAATTTCTCTGGCTAGGACTTCTAGTACTGTGTTGTATAAAAGTGGTGAGAGTGGGCATCCTTGTGTTGTTCCAATTTTAGTAGGAAAGATTTCAGCTTTTCCCTGTTCAGTACCATGTTAGCTGTGGGCTTGTCACATATAGCCTTTATTGTATTAAGATACTTACCTTCTACACCTATCTTATTGAGAGTTTTTATCATAAAATGATGTTGAATTTTATCAAATGCTTTTCTGCATCTATCAAGATGATCATATGATTTTTTTTTCTTTTGTTTTGTTGACAAGATGTATTGTGCTTATTCATTTGCATGTGTTGAATTATCATTTTCTATCCCTAAGATAAATCTCGTTTGATCATTGTGTGTTATCTTTTTGATGTGCTGTTGGATTCATCTTGCTAGCATTTCATTGAGGATTTTTGCATCTATGTTAATCAGGGATATTGGCCTGTAGACTTCTTTTTTATTGTGTCCTTTTGGTATCAAGGTAACACTGGCCTTGTAGTATGAGTTTGGAAGAATTCCTTTCATTTCAGTTTTTTGAAATAGTTTAATAGGTATTGGTATTAGTTCTTATTAAATGTTTGGTAGAATTCAGTAATAAAGCCATCTGGTCCTGGTCTTTTCTTTTTTATTTTTATTACTGATTCAATCTCATTATTTGCTATTTATCTTTTCAGCTTTTCTATTTCTTCTTGGTTTAATCTTGACAGGTCACATATGTCCATGAATTTAGTCATTTCCCCTAGGTTTTCAAATTTATTGGCATATAGTTGTTCATAATAGTCTCTAATGACTCTTTGTATTTTGGTAGTATGAATTGTAATGTCTTCTTTTGCATTTATGATTTTTTGGGGTCTTTTCTCTTTTTTTCTTGGTTGGCATGGCTAATGTTGTGTCGATTTTGTCTTTTCAAAAATAAACTTTTTGTTTCATTGATCCTTTGCATTGTATTTTATTCTTAATTTTATTTATTTTTGCTCTAATGTTTATTATTCTTTTCTTTTACTTATTCTGGATTTGGTTTGTTCTTGCTTTTATAGTTCCTTGAGATGCATTGTTAGGTTGTTTATTTCAAATATTTCGAAAACTTTCTTCTTAGTACTGCCTTGGCTATTTCCTCTAGATTTTGGTATGCTGTGTTTCTGTCTTCATTTGATTTGAGAAAAGTTTTCATTTTCTCCTTAATTTCTTCTTTGACTCATTGGTTGTTCAGGAGCATGTTGTTTAGTTTCCATGTATTTGTGTAGTTTCAAAAGTTCATCTTGTTATTGATTTCTAGTTTTATTCCATTACGGTCAGAAAAAATACTTCATATGATTGCGGTTTTTTTAAACTTTTTGAGATTTATTTTGTGGCCTAACATATGGTCAGTTGTGAAGAATGTTCCATATGCTGATGAAAAGAATGTGTATTCTGTAGCTGTTGGATGAAAATGCTCTGTAAATGTTCCTTAGATTGATTTAGTCTATGGTGTCATTTAAATTCAATGTTATCTTGTTGATTTTCTGTCTCAAGGATCTGTCCAGTGCTGAGAGTGGGTTTTAAGTCCCCAGCTATTATTCTGTTAGTGTTTATATCTTCCTTTAGATCTTATCATATTTGATCTGGTGATCTGGTGGTGGGTGCATATATATTTATAATTGTTATATCCTCTTGCTATAGTGATCCCTTTATCATTAGTAATGTCATCTCATACTTTAGATTTTGGCTTAAAGTCTGTTTTATCTGATGTAAGTATAGGTATTCCTGCTCACTTTTGCTTTTGATTTGCATGGAATATATTTTTTCATCCCTTCACTTTTCGTCTGTGTGTCTTTGCAGATAAGGTGTGTTTCTTGTAGGCAGTATATGGATGGGTCATTTAAAAAATCCAGTCAGCCAGTCTATGTCTTTTAATCAGGATATTTGATTCACTTACATTAAGGTTATAATTGATATATGAATCCTGTCAGTTTTTTGGTGTTTTCTGATTGTTTTGAGTATCCTTTGTTCCTTTCTTCCTCTCTTATTGTTTATACTTTTGGTTTGGTGGCTTTCTGTGTTTAAAATATTTGATTTATTTTCTCTTTTTAATTTTTATATCTACTCTAACAGTAAGTTTTATATTTTTAGGTGTTTTAATGATGGCTGTTATCCTTCTTTCTCTTCTAGAGGGAGGACTTGCTAACCTGTACTTTTTAACCCTTTATTTATATACTTGAAAATGCCAAAGGCAAATTATGGTAACCTCATCTTACAATCTCTCAGAATTTGTGAGAATCCAGAAATAACTCAGTAAAATGATTGTGATTTAGACTATTTTCTTCAAAGCAACTCCTATGAATAAGAGATAATCTACCAATATAAAGTCGTAATATAGATACTATTTTGTAAAGTGTGTAATTGACTCATATGTAGCATTTGGCAACTGTAAAGCTGAAAAAATAATAGATCATTTTGTGTTACTTTTTTATTTGTCTCTCCCATTCCTGCTGATGATCAAATAAACTTAAAATTTGCTAATCTCTTCTAGAATAAAAGTCTCTGCATTTACTCAGCTTCTTCGGGGTAAATATTCAAACTTTCAGGGTTAAGATTACCTTTTCCTTCCCTTTTCAAGAAAGTTCTAGATATAAGTAGTAGCCTATGGGTCTTAATAGTGATGGGATGCAGCCAATTTGTCCATGTATCAACCTTTGTTCTCACTCATGAATATTAGCTGGTTTTACTATAGATGTCACTTCTTGGTAACTGAGAATACTTCCGGCATGCACTGGTGTTGTGCACAAGGCAACTTGTGGTCTATTCTTTTAGTATGATCAGTTTTTCACTGTGTATTCATGACACCTTCTGCTGGATCTTTTATCCACTTCTTAGCTAAAGTTTTTTAAGCCAGATTTTTTACTGTAAATTCACTTTTGCCCTTACCACAGCAGCCCCACAGCAGGGCCCTGCTTATCTGTAAGTCATTTGCATTTATCAGCCACCCAATATTTATCCACCAATAAAGTATGAATTAACAAGTAGGTTGTCACATATTACTCTAGTCTGCTGCTTTACTCTGCTGAATGAGTGCATATCTTTAAGGAGCTTATGTTTCTCCATAAGGCAGTGCTGTAAGATTTCAGAAGAAATTCCTTTCACAAGTGGAGTTTAATGGGTTGATACAAGTGTGTGAGCCCTGCCTCACTAATCCCCATCCTCCATGAGAGTTTTTACACAATGGTGCTGCTTAGACTTCTTGCTTCTGTCAGATGATGGGAGAGTTTTTCTTTTGCCATGTCTTGAGTTCTCGCTAATCATGACTTTTTGTAAAGTTCTGTTAACTAAGTCTTCCAAGCTTGCTTCTTGATCTGAAAAAGGAAATATTTGAAATTTATATATTCCAAAATCTCTCTCACCATACCCTGACTCACCATACTAACATCTGGATGT
Source organism: Galeopterus variegatus (assembly GCF_000696425.1). Classification (NCBI taxonomy): domain Eukaryota; kingdom Metazoa; phylum Chordata; class Mammalia; order Dermoptera; family Cynocephalidae; genus Galeopterus; species Galeopterus variegatus. The sequence continues at coordinate 72,669 of NW_007727364.1, forward strand.
GGACTTTAAAAAATGAAATTTTCATTCAAAGTTGTACAAGAACTCTCCCAAAGCAGAGGAATCCAGGAGACTAAGAGTAGAAGAATGATGAAAGTCCACAAGGTCAAGATCATCTCAACTAATCACAATTAGCACTTTCGACTAACATCTGGATGTGGACTTTAAAAAATGAAATTTTCATTCAAAGTTGTACAAGAACTCTCCCAAAGCAGAGGAATCTAAGGGACTAAGAATAGAAGAATGATGAAAGTCCACAAGGTCAAGATCATCTCAACTAATCACAATTAGCACTTTCCTTTCAGTGGACATGATTTTTATCAAGTATTTAAATTATTATAGCATAATTAATCTGTGAATAATACTTCTTTAGTCTTTCATCTGTATATATTTCTTGTCTTTTAAAGTATATCTGGCAAATTATAAAAATTGCTATCATTTTACAGTAGTACCTCATGGAACTTCAGTTTTGCTTCATTTAATATTCATTTGTATATGAATATACATGACACAGTTTTACTTACATTAAGAAGTCTTAAATGATGATGTTTATTGTCTAGTGAGAGCAATTTTGTTACATCACCTAGGGATGAGCACATAACAAAAGGTAATTGAATAAGATGATGTTTAATAAACAAAATTCAATGCCTTATGCATTCTGTTGAGATGACAAATATATTGAATAAGTAATTTTGTGTTTAGTAATGATCCAATAATTGCACAAACCTACATTCACCAAAAGGTTTCAATCAGGTACAGCAAGTACAAACAATCAAACACAACTATAAATGTTTGATCCCTCCATGCTGGTGTGAAAATTGGGACTTTAGACAATAAGCCTTTTGTATCTTACTTACATTTACCAATGTATCTTACTTACATTTGCTTGCATTTTACCAAGCTATTTGAAAATAGCATCAAGAAATTAAAATTCCTAGATTTTTTAATTCAAAATCACAAATATCCAGAAGATAGCTAAAAACAATTTAGAAACAATTTGTTCAAATGATAAAGATATTTCTAACTCACAGTTTTCCATAAGTTGAAAATTGGATGGTGATGGAGGGTTGCACAGGGGTCAGTTTTGTAGCCGAAAAAGTTTGGAAACACTGGGTTAAACAAGTTTAAACAGAATTATTTCATTTATGAAATTAAGCTTTTGCTGGTTTTTTTTTTTTTTTTCTTTCTTTCTTTTAGCTTATTTTGAAACCTCAGGATACATTTTGGGAAATTATGCTATATGGTATTATAGAAAACATTAACTTTTTCTGGCAATAGATTTCTTATTACTTAGGCTTATCTCTCCTTCAATTACTGAATTAACTCAAATTATAAATGATGCAAGCAAATTGCTAATGCTATTTATTGAAAGTAAAACCATTTTTAGATTAAAGCCCCCATTTGAGATGCATTATGGCACATTTATTTATTTATAATTTACCCAATTTTATTCATTTTACATCCAATTTTGTCCAACAAAAGTATCACTGAGTTCTTACTGTGTATCAGAGACTGTTCTAGGCTATGCAGATGAAGACTGATATTTCACAAGCCCTGACTTCAGTGTGTTTTCTGTCTAGAATATGAAAAGATAAATGAATAGTCAATGAACAGAAAAATAATTTATAAAGTATTATAATTTTAAAAACATGAGATCATGTGGGGAGTGACTAGCATTCCTGGTCCAGGAAAGTTTTCAGAATAACTGACACCTGATTTGAGTCTTGAAGAATGAAGAGTATTTTGAGATTAGAAGGGGGGTATGATAGCTATTGCATTAGTCCATTTCTGTTGCTTATAATAAATACATGAAAACAGACAATTTGTAAGAAAATGAAAATTACTGTTTACAGTTTCAGAGGCTAGATGTTCAAAGTCCAGGGAACACTTCTGGTGAGGGTTCTCTTTGGTGGTGGCATTACAGCAATCAGCAGTTCTAGAATGGCAGAAAAATGCCAGAGCAGAGAAAGACTAACCTCTCATATGCTCTTCTTTCAAAACCCTCAGGGGCCGAGCCCGTGGCGCACTCGGGAGAGTGCAGCGCTGGGAGAGTGCAGCGCTGGGAGTGCAGCAGCGCTCCTGCCGCGGGTTAGGATCCTATACAGGGATGACCGGTGTGCTCACAGCACTCACTGGCTGAGCGCGGTGTGGCCGGTCTCAAAAA
>NW_007727364.1:74839-78805 GCF_000696425.1 Galeopterus variegatus
AGTGATTGAATGTCATACACTCATATGTGTGTGTCACACATTATAAAATATTTCCATATGTATTATTTCATGTAATCCTCACAATATCCCATCAATTGAATTATTATCTCTATTTTTTCAAACAATAAATGACTCTGGGGCAATTTATACAGACATCTCCTGCACAAGGACGCCCAGCCTAGGTGGCAAGTGAAGCTGATAAAAAGCCTATATGCCTCTTTCTAAGCCCAGTGCCTGATGCTGCATTCATCTGGAGAAGGGGGCTGTCACTCAGTTGTCCTGTTTGAATGAACAGCAGCCCTATCAATGATTCTTTGCTGATTTTTCAAAAAAGGAACCACTTCATTACAGGTTTCTGCACAGTAGATACTATAATGAAAATTATTCCCATTAAACCATATCACAGAAAATGATTACATTGTGTAATGTTGAATATACTAATTATCCTGACTTGAGCAACACATATTGTACACAGATGTTGACATTCAACTCTGTATCCCACACATATGTACAATCAACTATGTTTCAATTAAAAATAACAACAACGACTTTGATAGGTAAACGTCTTACAAATTAGCCATCAGAGATATGAACAGAGTATATTCATTGTTACTATATGTACACTGATGAAACGAATAATAATACTATGTGCTGTTACATGCTTATTTAACCTTTTAATAGTTTGGGTACTGCTAAGTATTATCAGAATGCCTGAAAAGGAATCTGTAGTTATAAAACAGCTTGAAATGAAAGAAGTTTAAGAACCTTACTGAGAAAGGTAATGATTTCATAATACCCAGTGCTCTTTGGGTGAAAAAGGTCAAATTAAAACATTGCATTATTGATCTAACAAGAGAATAACCTTGTTGCATTGAGTTATATCCTACTTTTCTACAGAAACTATAACAATTACTGTTTAGAATTTCCATAACTGATGTGAGCCTGCAGATTTTGCAGTCATGCATCTCTGTCAGATTTACAAACAGATACTTATTTTTCTAGTTTACCAATATAACAAAAAGCTAGAAAACTCTCAATGCAGATGTTTAAGTAGTAGAAAATAGCAGTAGAAACTAAAATTGGAAAGCTAGGGAGATTCTCAGGAATAAATTTTCCTTCACACACATATTGTTCTGGAAAAGACACTGGATTAGAAATTGGTAAATCTGGATACAGATTATACTCTGTGAACTCGAATGAATTCCTTAACATCACAGGATTGCAAATTCTTTTCAGGCATAAAATTCTTTGACTTAATCTACTCTTGCCAATGCCAGTAACTCACAAAAGTTGCTCTCATAATAACTCAGGTTTGCAGTGATTTGATGTGTCCCCAGTGACCAATCCTATGTAGGTCCTTATCATTCCTCACCTTAAAATTAAAGTTTGCAGGTCCTATGTACTACCCCTTAGCACAGCACGAACCAAAAAATATATACCAACATTTGCCTGCCTTCCCTAAAATTTTGCTCAAGAAGTGCTAAAATAAATTAGTTATTTCACAGACTTTAATTTTTAATTTTTTCCACTGAATTAGACTATTGACTTCACAGCTGTCAAATTACCTTGGAAAAGAGACACTCCCTAAATATAGCTCAAAATTATCTGAAATGGAATAGTCTCTTTACAACCACTGACTAGAGGGAAAGGAAAGGAGGTTAAGGTCCTTTATTATGCCTATCTTATTTTGCAAATAAAGGACCTAATATTTTAAGCTTGCTCTAGAGTGTTCAATGACTCACCTATTTTCTCTCATGTTTTCTCTTTAGATGTTGACATTTTAAAAATATATATATACCTTTCGGTGTAGATGACCCTGCAATACTCTTATCTTCATATGAGAATTCTTCCTATATTACTTACAATGTATTTTCATCCTACACTTCTTTGTGTTTTTTGCTATATAACTTACTTAATAAATAGCTCTGCATAATGCATTCCCATTTAATTAAATGATAGATAGGGCTGTAGGCCCAAATCAATCTGAATCTGAATGGGACCAATAGGATTTTATTCATTAGTATTTTGTTAATACTAAAAGAATAACATGTTTAAAAAGTGGTCAAATTTCCACTATTATAGCTTACTAGAAAAATTTACAAACAAAAGTCTCCATTTGAGGATCTCTCTAATCAAGATGATGGTTAACAAAACCAAAAAGAAAAAAATAAAAAAGTGGCATCCCTCTCTAAATAAATTGTATTGTTACTATTTATTTCTATCATTAGTTTTTGCTGTTTATTTGGGTGGGGATCACTTAAATATATCAGTTGGAAAAAGTAGACATTTTTTTACCTGCTGAGGCAAGGGTCTTCACAGAAGTGATAGATACATATTGTCAAGGCTGTGCTTATATGTCATATATATATTGTAAAATTTAACTTATACATTGTGGAAATATACAGTTTCTTGTGTCATACAATTTGAAGATAATAGCAATACTGGCTTCTATAGAGTAGTAGAATAGTGTTTCTGAATCAGATTATCTGGGATCAAGTAATGGATTTTGTTTATTCCAAAATTATGCCTTTTTCTTCATTTTTCTAAAAAAAAAATCTCACTAACAATTTTGAATTCCTGATTTTTTTCTTTCCTCTATTTCCCTCAAAACCACTCTTCTGTATTTAATTTTCTCAAGGCCTATTTTGGTTTCTATTAAACCATAAAATTTTACTTCTAAGTTATTCCAATTTTTCTAACAGCTTATTTCCATTTCCAGATAAAATGAATGTTACTTATGTTTTAGGTTAGGAAACTAGCAAAAACAAATTATTAAAAATGTTACTGAGAAAACACTAACAAGGAATGTGTTTGCTAAATTGCCATAGGTTATTCTGACTTCTGTAGGGTGTGAAAAAAAGGATTAATCTTTCAAAGAACAAAAATATAAAGGAAAAATAAGCAAATGACAAACAAAGATAGATTACTAACTTCAACACAAGTTAATTTCATATTAAAAATAAGCACAAGTTCTGAATTGCCACTGTTTCTCCTACTTATGATTTATAACCTCATGTAATTATCTAAACATTTTTGACAAATTTGAAATCTAGTAAAATATGGAGGATAATTGTGGTAGATGTCAGATGAGTAATGACATATTCCTTAGTAAAACAAATTGGTGGGAAAGTCCATATCTCTGTACTAGAAATGTCAGGATACATGAGAAAGATGTGTAATATAGGAAAAAGTTATAACCTAGTCAAATTAAGTCTTTCTTTAACTCTCTAAATTTTGATCTCTAGCTTTCTTATCAACATAGTGAAGGCAAATTCAATATGATTCTTGAACAAAAAAAGATATGTAGGTCCAAGTTATTATATCAAAATTTCTTTTATTTATTTATTTATTTATTTTTGTCTTTTTCATGACCGGTAAGGGGATTGCAACCCTTGGCTTGGTGTCACCTGCACCGCGCTCAGCCAGTGAGCTCCATCGGCCGTTCCTATATAGGATCCAAACCCGTGGCGGGAGCGATGCTGCGCTCCCAGTGCTGCACTCTCCCGAGTGCACCATGGGGTCGGCCCTCAAAATTTCTTTTTAACTAAAGCTGTTTTCCTCATTAAAAGAAGATTTGTAATTCTGATTTTATGTTTTCCCTTCTCTGTGGGTGAGCATTTATTTTTTTCTGTTACCTTTTTTAAAAATTAAAACATAATTGATTATACATATCCATGGCATATAGAGTTGAATATCAGTGCCTGTGTACAATATGTGATGATCAAATCAGGATAATTAGTACACTCATCTTTACAAAATGTAGTCATTCTTTGTGACCCTTTACCAACTTCTCCCTAATTCACCTACCCATTTCAGTCCTCTAATAACCAGTTCTGTTCTCTCCTTTTGAAAGTTCAACATATTATTGTGATTGTTCTCCCTTCCTTCCTTCCTTCCTTTTTCTTCTTTCTTTCTTTCTTTCTTTCTTTCTTTCTTTCTTTCTTTCTTTCTTTCTTTCTTTCTTTC
>NW_007727364.1:79630-80368 GCF_000696425.1 Galeopterus variegatus
TTTTTTTTTTTAGCTCTCACCTATGAGTGAGAACATACAGTATTTCTCTTTGTTCCTGGCTTATTTCACTTAACATAAAGACACTTTATTGAAAGCCACAATTTAGCACAAGTTAGCAAAAATAATGAATATATTAGGAGAAAATATTAAAAGAATTTAAATATAAATTGTGAATGGTGGAGTCCTATAATATTTGTGATTATGAGTGCAGTCTCTGGAAAAATGAGACCTAGGCTCAAATCTTATTTTCACATTTAATCACTCTAGGACCCTCACAAACATAGTTTCTTCAGCAGTAAAATAGAGATGTTAATACCACCTATCTCAAAGAGCTGTTGCAGTAAATGCATGTATACAAGGAAATTAGCACATTGTCTCACACAATAAAAAAGCTGGAAAAAAAAAGTCAGCTCTTATTATTACAAATTTTTGCCCAAATAGATAAGTTATAGTTCTATGGGCCAGCTAAGATATTTTGTCTCCTAATTATGTGTAGGTCCCTCTCTTATTAATGAAGTTTCTTAAGAAACCACACTGAAATCGCTCCATAGTCCCACTGTGATCTGCCCATAGTAGGCATCCACCCATTGATTCATTACTTAAAAAAAGTTTATGTACTTTGCTGGGGAGAGGATGGTAAAGCAGAGGGACAAAGTCTTTGCTTTCAAGGTATTTCTAATGTAGTTGAAGAAACAGTCATATAAAATTAAACGTGTGTGTGTGTGTGTGTGTGTGTGT
>NW_007727364.1:81934-82282 GCF_000696425.1 Galeopterus variegatus
TTGACATTGATAGGATTTACTGATTAATTGGATGTTGATATGATGAAAAAGAAGAAATGAATGATTCTGAAATTTCTGGTTTGATACCTTGGTAGAAGAAAAGACTCTGAGAAGAAAATTTTCTATAGGTGAGAAAAAGAAGAAAAAAAACCCTCTTTGAAGTCTGTTATCTTTAAATTCTATTGCGTTATTTGTTGTGTCACATTTGTTGACATATTAAGAAGAAAGATATCTATGTCTGGAGTTCAGGAAGAGTTCTCAATTGGAGTTCTGTTTTGAGATTCAGCCTATAAAGACAGTATTTAAATCCATAGGAATTGATGAGCTCCCTCCAAAACTTGGTGTAAA
>NW_007727364.1:82467-85288 GCF_000696425.1 Galeopterus variegatus
CTATAAAGACAGTATTTAAATCCATAGGAATTGATGAGCTCCCTCCAAAACTTGGTGTAAAGTCAGAGAAAAGACAACCTAGATTAAGCTCTGAGTAGCTCACTATTCATATTTTTGGTAGAGGATCAGGAACCAACAAGAAATTGAAAATATTTTACCAAGTATCAGCAAGGTAGATGGAAAACAAGAAAAGAGTTTCTTATTTTAATTGAAAATATTTTACCAAGTATCAGCAAGGTAGATGGAAAACAAGAAAAGAGTTTTTTATTTTATTTTTTTGACAGATAAAATTGTATGTATTTACTGTGTACTACATGATGTTTTGGATTATATATACATTGTAGAATGACTAAATTTTGCTAATTTCATATATGCATTACCTCACATCGTTATCATTATTTGTGGTGAAAACACTTTACATCCATTCTAAAAGAGAATGATTTCGAGGTAAACAATATTTCAAGAAGGGAATGGTCAGAGTATGACATGCTCTGAAAGGTTTTCTGTTCTCCCTTACACTAAATTCTTAAAAGGATTTTTCCTTTTTTTTAATGCTTATTGTATTCATCTCTCCTCTCATTCTCTTCTGCTCCACTTCCAACCAGTGTCCTCCCTCATGATCAATGATGGTCTCCATTTCTCAATTATTAGATTATTTAACCATTAACAGAATTTGACATGGTTGATTTTTCCCTCTTTCTTGAAACAGTTCTGAATTTGGCTTCTGGAATGCTATGCTCTTGCTTTCTCCCCACCTCACTGGTGATTCCTTCTGTATCCTCTGTGTTTTCTCCTCAGATTTCTGATCTGCATTCAGGCTTCTGCCCAAAGTTCTTGGTCATCGCATACAGTCTTGAGGCTTTAAATACTCTATGACTATGACCCCTGATGTTATATCTCCAGCTCAGATCTTCTGACCTGAACTCCAGTTTCACACGTGCAGCCACCTGTAAAATATCTCCACTTAGATTTTAATAAGCATCTTAAATTTCACATCTTCATTACTGAACTCCTGATATTTTCTCACAAAGTCTATTTTTTCTATTCTTTCTGTCAGCAAGTGATAATTATTGTTTTCCCAGTTATTCAAGACAAATCTTTATAATCATCTTTGACTCCTTACTTTTTCTCACATCTCGTACCAGCAAGTCTTTCTCAGATCTACCTTCATAATATACACAATAGGACTACTTCCTTCCACCTCCATTTAAAATACCCAATTCCCAGTCACTGTATTCTCTTGCCTGAGTCATTGCCACTTCTTCCTAATAGGTCTAATTCCATCCTTGGTGTCTCATGTTCAATTAGCAATAACACAGCCCAAATGATATTTAAAACCTGAGTTATCACCCAATTCCCAGTCACTGTATTCTCTTGCCTGAGTCATTGCCACTTCTTCCTAATAGGTCTCTCTAATTCCATCCTTGGTGTCTCATGTTCGATTAGCAATAACACAGCCCAAATGATATTTAAAACCTGAGTTATCGAGCATCATATCTCAGTTCATAACCTTCCAGTAGTTCTGTCTCACTCAAATAAAAGCTTGTGTTATCTACTTACATGATTTAGCTAATTTGCCTCTGACCACATTCCTTTTCTCTTCACTCACTTTTCTCTAATAATTCATATCTTTTCTTAAATCTCAATTTCTTATTGAGGTCTTCTGTATTAGTCTATTTAAAATTGCACCTTTTTCTTTATATTTTAAACCCCCCTATCTTGCATCACTTTTCTTCATAGTGCTATTTGTTATTTGAGTATGTGTCATTGTACACTGCTGTAAGCTGAGGGACTAGAAGAGTCCAGATCTATGGTGGTGCTCAGCAAATATTTTGTCAAATGAGTACTTAATATTTTGTTTTTAAAACCTTGAAGATTGAGAGCATATTTCTGTGCTGATGAAATTGTCTATATAGAATAAGAGCAATTAATGCAGTAGAGCAAAGAAGGTAACATAGTACCAAACTCACAGAGGTATTAAAGAATGTGCAGAAATGGGTAAATTACTTTTGTTCATTTTTGATAAGAGAAAAGATAGTTCTTCTAGGGTAATGAGAAGGAAAAGGGGGATAAATGTTTGCTGAATAATGTCTATTAAAAATGCTTCTTTATTTAAATTATTCTCAAGGAATTGTAGCTATCCTCAAGGCCATGTTTTAATCTGCAAAGAGTTACACATTTCACTATCAAAGAAAATCATTTAACTTATAAAATCATTCAGTAGAATGGAAGGAAAAATAAAGGCAAGAGAATCTGATACTGACCAATAATGACTAAAGCCCAAAGCAAAGGCAAGCATATAAGAAAATTATGAAAGAAATTCTGAGTGAAATATAGACACATGGAGACAAAACTTGAATCCGATTCTTCTTATTCCAAAATCTATATATTTTGCCTTAAATTTTTTGTGTGAATATTATAATACCTTAAAAAAGATGGAATTAAAAAATATATTTTAACTCTTGCATTGATAGTTTACCATTTTGTGACAACCAGAATGATAAGAGAGATTCAGTATAGGAAGCAAACTATTAAACTTGTGATAATAATTAATTAGTATTTTAGCCTGTGCTGATGTCAACCAATATATTAAGTAAAAGTGCAGCTATAATATCCCTTTGACCATCAAATTCTCATTCTTACTTATGTTTTGGAGTTATAATATAATCGTTCTGTAGGCTCTAAATTTCATACTCAATAATTACCTGCCATCTGATTGTTAGCTATTATTCATATAACAGATATTTATACAACTTAATTTCACAGAAACAGTTGCATGGGGAAAACGGTTATCCATTGAGGAATAATAAATCATAATGCA
>NW_007727364.1:85735-94918 GCF_000696425.1 Galeopterus variegatus
TCACAGAAACAGTTGCATGGGGAAAACGGTTATCCATTGAGGAATAATAAATCATAATGCACATTACTATTTTGATTGGGTGAAATGACTGATTGCTTTTAACGTGGGCAAAACAGACACTCAAGAACAAATAATTTTGAAGTTGAGTTTTTATATAATAAATTTTAACTCTGTGAAAAGTTTATTCAGGAGCTGAAATCTAACTTATAGAAGAAGAAAATAATTTTGTTCTTTCCCATCACTACTTTCAAATAAGCTCTATCACCTTTTTCTCTTCACTGTTATTGGTACCACACAACTGGGGTCCATCCCTCAGAAAACACAACCAAGACTGGGCAGGTGGCAAAGAATTTATTACTTGAAAATAGGGAGAACATCGGAGATTGATCCCAAAGCTGTGTCTTCCCAAACAAAGGAAAAATGTCATCTTATATAGCCAACTCCTGCCTAACTGCCTGCCATATTCTCTTTTAGGTCCTCTCATGTAAATGAAGGGTACAACTTGTTCAGTTTGGATTGGTTGACTAAGGGACATAGTTCTCTGGTCAGTTCTGAAACCTAAATTTGCATTTGGCCCCAGAAGAAATGTGGCCTTTGGACCAGTGGAACCTCAGGAAGTTGTTACATGGCTAACCGTTGAGCTGTCTGCTAGTACAGATTACAGTCCATAGGTGGTGATTGAGATTCCCTGTCATTGCTGAGTCATGAGGTAAAACAGTGGCAGGTAGGGGTGGAGATCCCATCTCCTCCCTGGGCAGAGATTCACCAAAGTTTGTCTCTGGGATTTGTATTTCAGTTTCAGCCAATACGTTTTGAAGGCAGTCTAGTATTTCATGGTTCACAACTTCCTGCTGCCTCTTGCAAAAACAGAAAGTCAAAACAAAGGGTTATGATTGGTTCACTTCCTGTTTCAGACCTTTAAGAAGCAGCAAGCAACTGAGTGGACCCTAGGTTACATTATCACTGAACATTGGGCTGTGCCAAGCACTGTGCCAAATATTTTATTCCTTATATTTCATTTCATCATTAGAACATATGATGTGGTGGCTTTTCTTTTCTCCATTTTACAAATTACAAATTACAAGATCTGTAGTTGCTACTCAATTTCCTGAAGGTTTCCCAATAATAAGCATTGGAGTGGGAATTTATAGCCTGGCCTGTTTGATATCACAGTCTTCTTACCCAGTATAATAGAACTGTAAAAAAAGAACATGGTGCTGTGTGGCCTCCATCAGAATACTCCATATTACTACTTATTAAACTATTATCACTCCTGTCAAGAATCCAGAAATACTCGTATATTGACTCTTATAATTTAGCAGAATACTTTTACTTTCTTTAAGTTAGAATTCATCTGCAGCCCAGAGTTTATCTGCTATTTTTCTTTTACATTTTTTTAATTTTTTTTTTATTTTAACTTCTCAGTATACATTGTAGTTGCTTGTTGTGACCCTTTACCTGTTCCTCTTTCCCCCCTCCCTCTTTCCCCTCTCCCCACAATGTCTTATCTGTTCACTTGTCATCTGCTATTTTTTTAAGCCTGCTAAGATACAGGATGCACACACACACACACACACACACACATTTTTTTTTCATGGTTGTGTACTTCCATCTAAAGTCATTGGATTTTTTTTCTTTTTCTTTCTTTTTATTTTTTATTTTTTTGTAGATCTACTTGAAACAGAGTTCTTTCTCAAAACTCTCTTCAAAATACCTATGATATAAAATGTACTTAATTGATTAATTATTATCAATGAGTCCCCCATAAATTGAATTGCTACACATGTATGTTTCATACTAAATTTGGGCTAATATTTGGTACTTCTCTGCCTGTGTCTATATACATCTCTTTCAGAACTACAAAGACACTGCACAGTCACTTTCAAAATCTCCTTTCTCATCACAGACTTCATTAAATTAGATCCTGAATTTATTTAAGTGAAATAAGGCAGGTACAGAAAGACAATTCCACATGATCTCATTTATAGGTAGAATCTAAAAAAGTTGATCTGAAAGACGTAGGGAGTAGAGTGATGGCTGGGGAGTGGGTGTTGGGAAGATGTTGGTCAAAGGATACAAAATTTCAGTTAGAAAAGAGGAATAAGTTCAACAGATGTACTGTACAACTTAGTGACTATAGTTAATGTCAATGTGTTATCTTCCTGAAAATTGCTAAGGCAGTAGATTGCAAGTGTTCCCAACGCAAAAAATAAGTATGTGAAGTAATGTGTATATTAATTAGCTCAACTTAGCCATTCCATAATGCATACATATTTTAAAACATCATGTTGCACATGATAAATATATGGAAATTAATAAAATTTAAAAACAAACAGAAAAAACAAATTCCCTTTCTTATCACAGACTTCATGAAATTAGATACATAACCACTTAAGACTGAACTTAAACTGCCCTGTCCTTCAACGAGAAAGAATATCATTTTTAAATGTTTCATTTTAGCTGAGAATAGTAAAAACAACTGCAAATATACCCCCTCAGTGAGATATGACAAAATTCAGTTAACAAATTAAATTTCACAGGTCAGATCATCTGAATAGAATTTCAGTCTTAGAAATATTAAAGATGTGAAAATTATAGACAAGGACTCTTAGTTCCCATCCTCATAGTTTTATAAAATATTTTCTGAATTAAAACTGACACCTGGTTGTATCAGTTATTTTAGCTACTTAAGAGACCTTAAATATTTAGAACTTAAATACTTAAACTCCTCAGTTACTAAAAATTTTCTAATGTAAATTTTAAATTAAATTTTCATCATGCCTCCAAGGAAGACGTAAAATTAGAAATCAGAGAGAAAAGCCAAAAGATGGGAAAGGTTAGAATTCTTCATATAAATGTGATATTTGAACTATGGTTTCTGGGTGGTCAGAGAGCAGCAAACATCTGCTTCAAGCTATGTGATCCCTTGAAGCTACCCTTTGTGGATTCTCCTTTACTAATTCCTTTCCTTATCTGTACCAGAACTGAACTTGCTGCCATTTTCTGTTTTTTTTTTTTTTTTCATACCTCTTCTTCGTCGCACAAGCTTTTCTTTTAACCTGAATTGTCCCCTCGCACAATTGCCTACATTGCTCAAACACAATCTTGTTCATATTTTTCCTTATGTAGCAATTCAGATATGATCTTTTTCTTTTCCCTTGATTGCAGCTATTTTGTATACATTCTACAGCTCCTTTACAGTAAAACATATGCCTTATTAACCTTTACAGATTTCTTCAGACAGAGAACAGTATCCTGAAAACTATAAATCTGGAAAATACCTTTTATAGAATTAGCGCATGTGAAAAGATTTATTAATTTTATTCATAGAGTCTTTTATATAGGTTATAGTTTATGTAATTGCATACTCTTAGGGTCATCTCTTTTCAACTATAAGAATGAAAGACATAGTACCACTGGGGATATATTTCTGTTATTTTTAATGGACTGAGTCAATATTTTCCACAATTTGGGAAGAAATGAACTGAGTTGCTTGTGCATGTATTTTAATTTCTAAATAAATATGGCCAATATGCACACTTATCTAAACTTCTCTGCATTATAATGTGTTGTAGGGCTGAATATGAAAGTGTAGGATGTAAATGTAATATAGAATGAGGAATACTTATTGGACTTGGGGCCCAAACCATAAAATTCCCAGCTCTTGTAATCTCAATTATATAACTGATAATACAGAAATAATAATTTATAGCATATAATATGTTGTGATAGTTATACCCCACAGTATTTATGAAAGCACTTATCACAGTACCATGCTATTTTAGGCATATTGGGAATGTACATAGCTAATTTCCTGTAGAATTATTTTTCATAAAAAAGATTGATAAAATAGCATTGTATATATCTTCTTTCTTTATTGTATTTATTTGTTCTTTTCATTAGAATAATAATAATGAAGTACGTGAGTATGGCCCTTTCCAGTTTTCAGTTTCCTTTTGTATCTATTTGTTCTTTATAACAGCCCTGTTTCTGCTAGTAGCTTGAAGTGTTCATTTTCATTGAATTGGACATGTCTGATGAAAATATAGGACATTGCTTCACATATTAAGGCTGTTTACTTTCAAAATTTTCTTGATAAGTATAACCAGCTGCTGGGAAAATATAAGAAAATGGAATAGTTTGGTCAGGCTCCCTTGCCTGGGGGCAGGTTGGGGGTGGTGCAGCATTCTTTGTAAGCAGGTTGTGTGTGGGCGGAGTTAGTGTTGCTGGCGATTTCCTCAGGTGGACGCCCTCCATGCAGTCATGTTTTCCAACCTACAGCTTCCAAGGACCTGTTTGCTGGTTACCTAGTTCATAGACCTGCATGTAAGGGGTCTGGTGCCTATCCTGGCGTGTAAGGGGTCTGGTGACCCAGCCTGGTGTGTGAGGGGTTTGTGACCCAGCCTGACATGTGAGGGGTCTGTGAGCTCCAGACCCAGCCCTAGCCCAACAACTGGTGTAGTCAGGTAGCTTTACAATTGGCGTCATAAACAGGATTAAGGGTCAGACAATTGGCAATGTGGGCAGAATTCCTACATTAGCCATAGCTTTACACCACCAGCACAGTCACACATCTGCATTTGATATTTTGAAGAATTCAAGTAAAATATGATCTAACTAAAATGCATGCCAGTTTTAATCATCCCATGATCACTGATTTGATTTTGATTCAATTTTTTTCCCCAGTCATCCAGAAATGTGTATTATCTCTATTCTTTATAACTTCACCAGCCTTTTACTTGGTTTATCCCCAACTCTCTTGCCTGTGTATAATCCACTCGCTACACAGTAGCAAGGTAATATTTTTAAATGCAAACCAAGTCAAGCTGAAAACCTCACCATAGATTCCCAGCACATTTATACAGAAAAAATAAAAATAAAAAAATAAAATAAACTTCATTGATATAGCTGACTATTTGGCTCTACATGATTAACTCTTACATCTGTCACCAAATTCATACCTACCCAACCCCTCTCTGCCCATTGACTTTTTCTTGGCATTCATTTCCCTTAATATTCACCTGGTTGGCTCCTTCTTGTCTTTTAGGCCATAAAAAATGTCCTCCTCTCAAAGAGACCTTCATAGGCAGGTACGAGTCACTCTCTATTATGCCACTTTTTAAATTTTCTTCAGTTGGACAGTTTTTTCCTTTGGTAATTTATTGGTTTATTTTATTTCTACCCCCTTTAAAAAGTATAAATTCATTGAAAGGAAGACTTCATACACTTTTCCCGTTTATATCCTCAGCATAATACTGCATAGCACATAATTGACACTCAACAAATATTTTTTAAATGAATCATTAAAAATGCATGTCTCTCAGTAGACATATTAGCCCATTTTCTTAATTCAAGAATTAATACAACTCATGTCATTCTGTAGAATACATAATCTCAGTTTATTTTTATGTTCCAATTTACCCTTGGCATCCATCTTTTTCCTTAAAACTTCAGAGATGAAAATTTTCCTAATATCTTGAATACACTTTTCCAGCATGTATGATAGACTTTAAGGGTCATGCAAGAGCATTATTCACAGTCACAACTGTGCCAGTTATGCTGGCATCTCCCTGCTGCTTGTAGCATCTGTTTCTTTCAGGGACTGTGCTCCTCAGCTTTTAGCATTCCCATCACTTGGTCTGTTATTTATTTGGAACATTGGTTTCAATTAGCCATTTGGCTATTTTTTAAATCTCAGTACTCATTATTCTTTCCATATCGTCCCAGGCAGTTCCTCATTCTGCATGGATTCTGCTCTTGGCTTTTAAAATGGAATCTCTGATCTGATGTATTTACTTTTGCAGCCTTTGCAAATGTGCGTTCTGGTGCAGAGGTGATTTTTTAATTTTTTCATCTTTGGAATGTTCACATGGAGAAAGGACCAGGAAATCTACCTCATTTTCTTCCACATGCCACTTTGTCACTTATTTTCCTCATAACAGAAAACCGCCACCACCACCAGCTCCCTACACACACACGCACATACACACACGCAAACATGCACACACACGCACACAGACATACTGCCCATTAACAGTGAAATGATTTATTTTAAATTTAAATCAGATCTTCCCTCTTCATTGCTGACTTAGAATAAATTAGAAAATAAAACCTAAATTTCTTACAGAGGCCTACAAGCCCTTAATTCATTAATACTATCATTCTGTCACTTCCTTTTTGGATGTACCATACTCTTTTTGATCTTCCCTCTTCATTGCTGACTTAGAATAAATTAGAAAATAAAACCTAAATTTCTTACAGTGGCCTACAAGCCCTTAATTCATTAATACTATCATTCTGTCACTTCCTTTTTGGATGTACCATACTCTTTTTTGTTTTAGGTTCTTTATATTTGCTGTTTACTCTGAGTGGAAAGGTATGCTCCCAAATCTTCTCATGGCAGAAATTTTTCTCATCTGTCAGGAGTCACTATAAATATCCCCTTCTCAGAGAGGAAAAGCCAATGTGAATTAGACTGCCCTCAACAACCCAGGCACTCATTACTACCGCCTCCTGTATTTATGACTACATGCTCTAACATTTGTGAAATCATTATGCTTACAGTTTATTTTTTCTTTCTTGTTATGTTTCCTTTATTTGATTGTTTTAGCACTCAGAGGAATGCTTGGGATACATTAAACTCTTAATACAGTTTGTGGAAGAAAGAAAGGAAAGAAAGAGAAAGGACCGAGATAGACAAAAAATAAAGAGAGAAAGAAAAGAGGGAAATAGGGTAGAAAGAAGAAAGAAAGGAAAGAAAGAAAGAAGGAAGGAAGGGAATAGATTATAATAAATGTGTTATGTAACTACATTAAATTCTGTATTCTCATAGATTTGTGGAGTTGGAATGAACCTTAAACATCCAGTGATTCCTTTTTGTGATTTTCTGGAAGAATAATAATGATACACTATTTTCATTATTTCAAAAACACTTAATTATAATTTACCCAGTACAAGGCCTCACATGTGAACTAAAATATTAATTTTATTTACTTAGCACTATAATTAAACTAATACAGTGATATATTGGTTATCTCATGGTAATTAGAAGTGCTGATTAGCAGGTGTCAGGACTGATTTTTTAAAATGAGCATCTGTTTCTTACTGCAAAAGGGATACAGTTTAATTGTAAGATAGATCTAAAAAAAGAAAAAGAACTCAGAATAATTTATTCAGGAAATACAGTAAAACAAGGACTTGATGATAAAAAAAAAAATGGGTTACCACTAGTTCTGCCCAAACTCTTCATATCATAAGTGAGGAAACTGAGGCAAATTGCCCATAATTTTATTCCTAATTTCAGCAGAGCCAGTATTGAACCCAAAACTAATTTCAAGCCAGTGTTCTTTCTCATGTGATACACAGCTCATTTATAAAGGGGTTTTAAAAATGATGTAACTAATCATATTTTGCAAAAAGCAAAAGCATATATGTAGTCACATCATAAATAATATTAATTACTGTAGATCACTTTACTGGGCCAACTTAAGAAAACGTATCATATAACATTTGTGTATATAACTTTAGGATCACATAATAACATTTGTTGTATCTCATCCTTTGCTTTCTACACAAAAAAACTTGGTTTATTTTATTGAATAACTGGCATATTATTTTTTCATTCTAATTTCAGGTTCAAGGCACACCAATTTAACTTTCATCTTAATTAAATTGTAGAAGCTATACACCTATATATAAAAGTATTTATTCTACTTTCTATTAGGAAAGACTGAACTGCATAGATTGAATCTTATTTAATAACAGAAGTCATCTTTCTGAAAGGAAAATGCAATTTTGGAGGACATATTTTGACATGTAATCACACATAAAGATACTTACATGCTGACCATTTTTTCAGATAAACTCCATATTGACCATATGGCATGACTGGGGGCTCTGAGAAGCCCTGATGTCTCACCAAATCCTATGCAACCTTCTAGGTAGTGATTGAAATTCTACGACATGAGTTTCATATTCTATGAAAGACCTTGACTGACTTTCCTGTAAAGTCTATTTTTATAAATAATGTATATTTTAATTCATCAAACAATTCTATCCACAATTTTGAAAAAAATGACGAAGTAGGTCCTCATAGGTATGCATTGAAAAATAGAAAAATAATAACTAGAGGAAATGAGTACAGACAAATAATTCTATGAGTTAAAAAGTCTTTTACAGTATCTTTCAATTTTTCTGAAGAGATGACCCCAGGTAGTCACATTCAGGAAAAACTAAATTTTTACTTTTAATGTCAAGAATGCTTTTTATGTCTTCCATCAGTAGAAAGAGAATTCATTCTATCAGAGTACTATTTTTCTTTTAAGAAACATGTTTGGTTCTGAGAAGGGATGAGAGAAATGTGGTGCTGATTAGAGTGAGTGAAGCTGAAGGACTATGTCTCGTGATTTCATGACAAAGTCCAAGTATCTTCTCATGGCTTCTATCATAATTTGCTATACCATATTCTCATAATATGCCCTCTACCTATGTTTTTCAGCCTAAATTATTTGATTTCACTGCTTGGAATCTATGACCCATACTAGGTGGTCTCTAATTCCTAGAAACTAACAAAATCTGTCTTGGCTCAAAGCCTTTATTTATACATAGAGCACACTCTGTCTAGAATATTTCTTTCCTTTGTCTTCATCTTGGAAATCTCTACTTATCTCTCCAGTTTCAGACTAATCATTACTTTCTCCAGAAAATCTCTCTTTATCAAATTTACCCCCAAGATCAGATTAGTGCTTCTATTACATACACCTGTAAAACTCTGGAATTTCACTCATTATGTCAGCAAACCACCATCAGATTAGTGCTTCTATTACATACACCTGTAAAACTCTGGAATTTCACTCATTATGTCAGTAAACCACGATTTGTAAAAACCACTCCAAGTCTTACAAGCTTAAAACAGAAATAATTTATTATTTCTCACAATTCTGTTGGTTGGCAGGATGCTTCTTTGCTCACAAATGAAGCTGCATTTATCTGGACAGTTGACTTGGCTGGAAGGTTCGATATAGTCTCACTCACAGTACTGTCAACTGGGCACTTCAGTTTTCCTCCTGTGCCTCTCTTATTTCAGTAGGCTTGACATACTTCTTTACATGGCAGTCTCAAGGAAACATTCCAAGAATTACAAAATGGGAGCTATAAAGTCTCATGAAATTGAGGCTACAGCAC
>NW_007727364.1:95346-109428 GCF_000696425.1 Galeopterus variegatus
AAACATTCCAAGAATTACAAAATGGGAGCTATAAAGTCTCATGAAATTGAGGCTACAGCACTCACACAATATCACTTCTGCCCCCCTCTGTTGGACATAGCAAATCATGACGACAGCGCAGACCCAAGAGGGGTGGGAAATAGACTCTCCCTCTTGATATCAAGAATTACAAAGAATTTATGGCCACATTTAATCTAGCACACCTACATGGTAAAATCATGTTCTGTTATTTTCTGCTTGTTTGTCTTTCTTCTCACATTATCTCCTTAGCTAAGCATTGTATTCTAGCATGTAACAGTGACTAGCAAAGAGTAGAAACAATATATATGTGTTCATTGAATGAAATTTAATTTTTATCACTGAAACATGGGATCCAAATATTTAAATTTTACCTTCAAAATATATTATTTTGACTGCAAATAAACATTATTTCAGAGAAACATAGAGCACAAGAGACTGTGAAGCATAGCTATAGAGCAATAAAGTGTAATGCACAAGTGATAAATGAATAGAAATCTGTGTGTCACTAAGATTAAGAATATAATCTGTGGAATCTGATAATATGAAAAAAAGACCAGATATCCACTGTTTTCTTTCTTTTTTTTTTTTTTTTATGTCTCACCCTTTCATTGTTATTAAGGTTTCAGCTTAAAAGTCACTTTATGTTTTACCATCTGCTGTTTTATTAATCTGTCCATTCTTTGTGTCTCCCATCTGAATGTAAAGTTTCTTTAAAAACACACTGTCTGTACTGTTCACCTCTGGCATGGAGTAGGCACTCAGTAAACTCTTGCATAATAAATATCTGGATGAATAAATAAATGACCCAAGATAATAAACACTTGAGTGAATACATGAATAAATGACCTAAATCAAGTTATTTACCCTCAACCATATGAATTATAATAGTATCTGCTGTACATTATTGTTATGATAACTAAATGTAAAGTGTTTATCATGAAATTTGCACAAAGTAAGTGATCGATTACTGTTAAGAAAATTATTAGGACTTTGAATTAGTGGAGAATAATTAATTGCTGAGGACTAATGGATTCCTGGGTCTCCGGGGCAAAAGTCCTGATAGTAAAGCATCCAGTTTCCATGAACAATAAAACTGATGTGTTACCAAGAAAAAAAGAAGATTGCTTAAATGAAATTTTGTGAAGACTGGAGAAGTCCTTGTAAGTAAAAGTTAGGAACCAGAAATTTGCAGTTTTGTTCATGCCAAAAAAGGAGGAAAATGATCCAAATTAGCAAGATGGTAAGAAGCCTCAGGGATGATAATCTGGATCTTTTAACTATCGAGCAGCAGATAGTTTTCAAAGGTAAGTGAAATAAGATTACCAAAGAGCTGTTTTATGAGAGGAAAACCTCAAATTGTTAAAGAAGGAAAGAGTAAGAACACAGAGGTATCATATATCAAGCCAAAACTAAATTATTATTATTTTTTAAAGACAAGCTATTTAGATTGGTACGCATTTTTAATGTATTTATTAGTTTAACACCTATGAAATTTAATCCATAGACTTGGATGGGCGAAAGATGTTACTTTGTTGTCTTAAGTTAAAAAAAACATTTGAAAGCCCCCATCATACTTAAAAGTAGGAATATTTTATCCAGGTTTGTGGGGGCTCTGGGGTGGCGAGCACTGAACCTCCCGGTAGCCCCTTTTAGCCCCCACCACAGGATGAACAAGAGAGGGAACCGGTAGGATTACTCTTGCCACCCTAGTGGCCAGGAGAGCCCGGGAGGAAGGTGAGGATGCCGCCCACCTATTCAGCTCCACAGAGAGACACTCAGATGCGGCAGGGGTTCCATCAAGCAGTTCCGTTTATTTCCACACAAGCACCTGCTTTTATAAGCATATGGCAAGGGGATTTCCTAACTTCAGCCTATCATCTTAAAGGTCATGTGAACATGCATCTTGCTCTAATGCTTTGCTATTGCAATCACGCGGTGAGCACGAGCACAGAAATATCTCTTATCCAATACTTTTAAACTATGTCTTTTCTTGGCCACTCCCCGGCGGCTTCTGTCAGGTGCCATCCTTCTCTCTCTTGTCCAGGCGAATGTTTTCAACAGATTACATTCGCATATGTGGGTGGGGTCATGGCTAGTTCTCTGCCCCGGGAGGAGGTGTGTGGCCTCAACGCCCCAACACAGGTTATTGTGGGCTGAGGGTAGAAGAAACATTTGGGACCATCATCTCTTGAATTTCACAAGAATCCAGGACGTCTTGTAGTGCTTGGACAATGGGGAGAAGGATATCCAGTTACCACTGTCCAGGTCATTTCTTATGAAGGCAGGGATTCTTTGCTTCCCATGACAAGCCTGAGTGAGGGAATCTTAGCCAAAGATGAGAATCGAGGTTCCTGGACTCTTCCACTTTTGGTAGATGCAGCAGGGAGGCTGTGTATGTCACCATCCTTGCCTCTCCCCAATCCTCAACATCTACTCCTGTCATTCCCTCCAATCCCCATCTTCACTTGATGTGATCCCCTGAAGAGGCCTAGACTGATAGGAACAAAAGCTAAGTATAGATCTTATAGACAGCAAATTTCCTTTTTAGCTCTGCAGAGCAAACCTACCCGGAGGCAAGGGTCTTGCAGGGGAAACTTGGAAGTATTCTGTACCGTGTTGGGGAAGGAGGTGATGGAAAGAAATATAGTGAAAATGAAACATAAGTAACTAACTAACTTGTTAACTTAAACGCAAGTGCTTACATACTATGTTGTATTGGGAAGGCTAAGTAGAGGTATATTGATTTCAGAGGAGTTAGGATCGTGGTTTTGGATTATACTTTGAGTCTATATGCTGGCTTCACCACTTACTAGCTATGTGACTCAGTGTATGTCTGAAGCAGCTCTGAACTTTACTATCCTCATCTTGTAGACTGCTTTTGAGAATTCAATGAATTAAGACGGTGTCTGGCACATAGTAAGTGCTCAATAAATGCTGGTTTCTCCCTATGCCATGTTTGTTTAAAAAGTTCTGTTATCTAATCATTTAAAGTAAACATATTGGGATGCCAAATACACTTACAGTGTCTCAATCACCTATGTTCAGAAATTTGGAAACGTACAAAGATATCTTCCCAAGGATGAATGGAACATGTTTTCATCACTCTTATAAAGTTTAAACATGTACTTTAGAAAAATGATTGGAAATTCATATTATTCTCTGTAAATAGAATATACCAAAATTATTTGGGTAGATATAAAACTTTTCTATATTTAATATCACATTAATGATTAAGAAAACTTCCTTTGCTTTAATTAATCTTTTGCATCAAAAAGTCAAACCAAATAATGTATATATGATCTTGGTCAAATAGAACACTCTTACTCAAAAAGACTTTTCAGAATTCAGAGATTTCTTTACATGGATGATCTCTACAAATAGATATAGACATAGACACAGATATATAGAAAATTACAGAGACTGTATTGATATCTATATCTCTGTGTAAATCTATCTCTATATCTACCTAACTCTATATACATATCATGTCATGTGGGAGAGACAGAGACAGAGAGAGAGAGAGAATTGAATTTTCTACTTTACGTTTTGTACTTTCTATCATCTGAAAAAAGATTAACGAGTAAAAACTTCTTAATAATTTGAGATTGGATAATGTTATTGAATATTTGTTGCCACTTCTAGTGCCGGTATACACTTCAAAGACCAATAAGTTCTTGCTGGAAAAATCTTCAATTCAAGCTTCTATGGATTGAATCATTGTTAAGAAAGCTGGCTTTTTTTTTTTTTTCTTTTTTTGTCATCAAGGAATTTAATTCTCAATATGTACTTTTTCTCAATGTAGAACATAGTTTTCATAATGAATGGAGGTCTAAAGTAGAGTATTAGATATTTTTAATACTGCAAGGAAGGATGTAGGACTTAAATACACACGGAGTAAAAGTGCTTACAATACTTTATTCAGTTTGCCTTCTTTTTATTTCTCATTTAATAAAAAGATGCCGGCATGAATTTTGTTTAGCTATCCTTGTGAGTATGCTTACTCTCTGTCATTGCATAAGTTTTCACAGGATCTCTCAAAACACATGTACACTAAATAGATCAATATTTGTTACTAGTTTTTACTTACTT
Source organism: Galeopterus variegatus (assembly GCF_000696425.1). Lineage (NCBI taxonomy): Eukaryota > Metazoa > Chordata > Mammalia > Dermoptera > Cynocephalidae > Galeopterus > Galeopterus variegatus. Next base: position 99,457 of record NW_007727364.1, read on the forward strand.
TGTATGCAGGATATTTTGAGAATTTTTAAGTCTGAGTTGATTTCAAGGTAGGTTTCCCAGGTAATATACAGATGGCCAGTTAAATTTGAATTTCAGATGAACAATGAATAATTTTTTATTATAAATGTGTCCCAAGTATTGCACAGGATATACTTATACTAAAAACAAAACAAGAAAATTATTAGCTGACATTCAAAGTTAACTGAGTGTTCCATATTTTTATTTGCTAAATCTAGCAATCCTATTTCAAAGAGCTCATAGTGATGTGGTTGAGTCAGTGAAATATTTGAACTGCCTTTAGTCCATATATCTCCTTAATACCTTGTCCACATTATAGCAAGAATTATTTTTCTAAAATGCCAGTCTTGTCATATCAATCTCCTGTTTAATATCCTTCAAAGATGCCTCATCTTTTCAAGCTAAGTTGACATGTTTTGGCTCTTCAAGGCTTGGTGCCTGTTATTACTTCCTCATCATTCCTGCTGTGCCAAATAATTTGCAGTTTCTTGAGTATGTTTTGCCTTTTCCTCTGTCATACCTTTTTCTAAGATTACAACTCTGACTAGAATATTATTTTATTCCTTATGTACTAGGCAAAATCTACTCATCCTTTAAGCTCAATGCCAGTGTCTCTTCTACTAGAAAGTCTTCCTAGTTTGTGTAAACATATCTAAGTTTTCCTAGTTCTTTCTGTATCCTCTATTAAAAATATCACATTGCTCTGATATTTTAACAGCTATTAGACTGTTAACTGGTAAGACGGTGATAATACACACACACACATACACACACATACAGGATGCACAGTAGTCATTTAATTTACGTTTGTAAAATAGCAAGGACGAGGAAGAAAGAAGATAGAATGTAATAAGTTTTATAGTTAGGATATTTTCAATGCTATTCAAACATAAAGAAAGGATAAAAATTCTCATTCTCCTTGGTGTAGAAAGGATAAGAAATAGAAAGATTCACTAAGTAAATAACATTTGCATTCTCTTGAATGAATGCAAGATAGGGTTTCTTTTTTCAATATCTACAGATGTAAAAGCACAAGTAGTTTGCTGAATCTCTTTGTTCGTTTTTCACGCTCAAAGTTTTTCTCTCTTTCCTAGTAAATTCTCTTCTGAAGGAGGGAGAATTTCTTTATAATTAAAACACAAACTTATCAGTTTCTTCTCCAGGAAGATTTGAGTAAAGAAAGCTCTAACTAACCTTCTGATTTATACCACCCTCAGGATGAAGCTATTTACTTCTAGAGTAGAAGGAGTCAAACAGAGCTGGCCAGTTATCACAGTGTTAAATAGATATTTTTGAGATCCTTCTCAGACAGATCTCCATATTTTATGCTTAAATTTAACATCATCTGTTGCAATCAAACTAAAGAACCAAAGCATGCTTGAAGCCAAATATAAACAATGTAAATCTCAGCCATTATTTTTAGAGTATTCATACCTTCGTTTTATTGATGGTATTAAAAGACATTTTCTTTTAACTTACAGTCATCAAGGAAAAGGTACTTGTAAACAAGAAATATATGAAGAAATTTACTTCAAAATATGGACATATGCTTGTAAAAAATCTAACCTTTAGTTATACATAATACACCAATATTTAATGTATAATGTATTTGCCTTTCAGGTTAATGGTAGCCTTTGATTATAGAATCTATAGGTTCTTACTATTTCTGAAAGTTTATTTTTCTTCCAACATGCTAATTTTCTAAGCTAAGACTGACATTTATTTTCAAGTAAATCACTCTCACTCTACTTAATTTGCTGCTATAAAATAAAATGTGATCTACGGAGTGTGTTATGCAGGAAAATAAGACTTTTTTGGCCTGAATTTCTTATTAGGCTGCTTTACGTCAGATGTTTATGCAGATTCTCTCCAGTTGCTCAGCAACCCTTCCACAATCAACACATAAAAGTCTTTTTACAGAATGTCAACCCTTCCTTAGCTGCCCACACCTCCCTTACACTCTACCTGTTAATAATGAACCCACTTCGTCCAATCATATAACAGTCACATATGATCAGATATCAACTTATGATAACTCTCAATAAAGATCATTAAATGGTCTTAAATCAAGCTTCACACTCCTCCCCCAAACATTTATCTCTTAAACACTCCCTAATATTTCTTCTGGGGGGAAGAACACTTTATAATAAACTAATTCAAGCTGAATAGTGAAGCAAATACTCTAGTATGTGTGCTCTATCAAGCAGAAAGTTATTTGTCTGATTATAAGAAAATCATTTTGAGAGGGAAATACTTAATCCTAAAAAACATTTTCTAATACCTTATGGGCATACAGAGAGAAAGATGTTGGTGTAAAGATAACTCTTGGTTCCCTTTAAATCACATCACATATGTAAATGCCTTATATATATGTTAGTCATTAAAATAAGGAATATTTACAATTAACAAAAAATGACTAGACCTTTCCCCCATCCCACAACTAGAAGACCATTGTGGAGGTAAACAAAGGATAAACAGGAATACATTCAGATAGTCAAGGTAGGCAGGACCTGGGGACATAATGGGCTAGGTCAGGATAAAGAAAATGTTCTCTTATGTTTTCTTTCAATCATTATTGGGACAAAAGGTAATTCCACCAGCACCTTTCCCTTACTTTTTTCCTCTTCTCTTTCAAAATAACAAATACTGTCATTATAAAATACTCTTTTTTTGTAAAAGAGCACTGGGAAATGGAAGAAAAGGGAAATGTTACCCTCATTTTAAAAAATTTATACATTTTTGGATGTTTCTTCTCTTTTTCACACATCTATTCTAGCACATGCAATATAAAAAACAATTATATTATAATTATGTGTTTTTATATTGTTTGAACATATTTGGAAAGGTCTAATTTCTTACTTATGTTTTTATCCTGAAAAATACTTTTAACACTCAATGAATAGTAATTAAATATAAAGTAAAATGTTTATATTTTTGAGAAAGAAAAAAGGTGTACATTTAACCATTTTTAATCCTTCATCTTTCCTTCACATATTTATCAAATATTCAAGGGGAAGTGGAAGATGAACATGTATAAGACATGGTCTCTGGTTTCAAAAAGACGTTAATAATATATGCAGTATGAGATTTCCACAAGATCTCATGTGGAAGGAAATCAAACAAGTGGGTGCTACATTTCATTTTGTTTGTTTGTAGGAAACCCAGATGGCAAATGCTTCTACGCTAGTTAAGAGCTGCTGCAACAAGGAGGTCTAAAAAGACAGGATTCTGGTTGGTTGTTGTAGAAAGATGTAGAAAAGGCATTCTGTCCCTTTCTCTTGTGAAATGTAGCAGAGATGCGTGAATCTTCTTTCAAAACCTAGGTTTTCAACTTTTATTGTCAGTACGGTGACTCTATGGAAGACAATAATGCTTAGTTCCAAAAAAAAAAAAAAAGAAGAACAAAAAAACACTTCAGTTTGTCTTTTGTGGAGACTTATTGCTGCGAGTGGTGTGTGTGTTTGTGATAGTGCACATAAAAATTTAAAAGTGGCATCTAGGACTCATCACTACATATAGTGTTGACTTCCAAAATATATGAAACAGAGTGATAAGATACTGAATTTTGCAACTTCTTTTTAATCAACTGGGTGAAGCAGGAAATAGTCATTTGAGAGTGAAATAGTATATTCAATATTTTTACAACCATCTATTTAAAATAGTTTTCCCCTAGCATACTTATTCTCTTTTTAGTACTAAGAAATGAGATGTTTATTCTTTCACATTTTTAAGATAAAACTGTGAGGATATTTAGTATGATTTTTATAAATTTAGATACATATATAGTTTTGTTATGGTTGACCAACACAGTAGTCTCTTTAATACTTTATAATAATTTTAATATTTCCATACTTTATATAGAAAAGGGTATTTATGGTTTATTACAATTGAGTGTATTAAAAATTTTAAGCAATTCAGAATTTGGGGTTTCTTATCTTGCATGTAAACAACTTGGCATAGTACATAATTTGTTTATGCTTGTTTTATAATTTACTCATAGTAAGTGTGATTTTAGTGGATGTATTACTAAATTTACTGACAAATCTTGCTATCAGTGTAAGCTTGAATTGCAAATATTTTACTTATTCAATCATTAATTTGCATATTATATTAGTAAAACCACTTGGACTTAATAAACAACAACCAATCCACCTGCAACACTTAATATTGGTTTCCTATTTAATGCTTATAAATTTAAAATATAAAACAGAAACATAAGTATACATATAAATATGTCAATAAATTCAGAAAAATAATTTGTATTTAAACTCTTGGTTGTTTTTGAATTAGTATATACTTCAATTAATTTATGATCTTAGAAAATCTTTTATTTAAGTTACTGAATTTTTTCTTACTTCACCAAGTTGAACCTCTTTTCACATTTTAACATTTCAGAAATCTGGGTACAGGTGATAACATTTTTGCATTGTCATGTCATAGTTTAATTGCCAAAATGTTTTTATTCTTAGAGGTTCATCCTAAATCAACTCTATGTTATATTCATTGAATAAGATATTTTTAGCTGACAATCTTACGTATTTTCAACATAAATGCAACATTTTAATTTAAAAACAAAATTTTATGACCAATATGGACTTACTCTTTAAAACTAAATTATAAACTAATTCTTTTTCAGAATTCACTTAAAATTCTTCTAGCCAGAGTGATAATTTTATATTAACTAAAAGTGATCAAAGGTAGAACATTTATATTTCTTCTATAGTCCTAAGGGCTACTTTTTATTTCAGTTGACCTATCATATCTTTCTAACTTGAGTATTCATAGTATACACATAACCACCAATTTAAACTACTAAAGGCTACATATTTTAGGCTACTGAATTTTATAGTTTTTAAAATGCAAAATACTTTAGTTATTTTTCCACCTACCAAAAGCTTAGTGAAAACTGTAATATTTTCACATGTTACAAATCAGTGGTTTTGTAAACTTTAAACCCTTACATTGAGATAGTGTCCATTTATTGGCATGCTTTCCTGCAAGTTTCACATGAGTAATATCATATAAACGAACAAGAATAAATTAAAAAATTAAATTATGTGTGCTAACATTTGTAGACTAATAACTACAATTCAATTGTCACATTAGTAATATTTACATTTTATTCTTATGTCATTTTATTTTATACACATATGTGTATTGCATGTTTTCATGTTAAATATGTTTGTTGCATTTCTCTTCATTACATATCACCATATCACAAAATTATCTTGTTAAATTTTCATTCAAATGTTTCATATGAAACACTAAAATTAAAGAAAGAAACAGCATGTTTGAAGCTAATTTACATAAAATAGTGTCAAATACAAATATCTAAAAGCTACTTCTGTAAATATGCAATTGTCTTTAATGTATACTTGCATAATTTATGTGTAGAGGGAGCCATTCACTCATATCTCTAGAAACATATTCTCTTCTACTGTGATGAGTTAGACAATAATTACCAGGCAACGTAGCATAGAATCTTAAAACAACCTACATGACTAAAAATTAATCAAAAAGAAGTTCAAATTCAATCATGATATGATGTTTTATCTGGCACATACATTGCTAAAATTAAAGCCTTAGAAACCTTAATTTTTATTAAAATACATAGCAAAATCTAAATTTAATTAAATATTTTATACATTACTATTAAATAAATTTCTCAATTTATATATATAGCATGTAATATTTCATTATCATAATCCCAAAGATGATATATAATTATGATTTATAGAAGCATGTTTATATCTATACATCATTTCATTTTTTTATGTTAGGAAATGTTTTGTTAAATAATATTAATAAAAATATACTTTAGATATGTTTTTACATTGTAAACATTTTATTTCTAAATATATATTGAGTAATTTAATCACAAGCTGATTGTGATAAACTACATTTTGTATACATGATTTGATTTCAAATGGGAAATGAATTTTCTGAATGTAAGTTTTCCTCCCTTAATTTGAGTTACATGTCTTGTAATGTATGCATTTAACTGTGCTAACAAAGACAATATTTACATAATTGTGTAGCATATTTAATTTTTAAAAAGATAGTAAAGTATCATTTTGGCATTGGAGTAACTCTTATACATTTAATATTGAATTGTTGCTATACACAATTCTAAGACTTTTTCCAATATTGGCAATTACCTCGTAATACAGTTATGTATGCAAAATTTTTGAAAGTTTTAAAACTGTTAAATGGTGCATTTTGATGATTTAAGAATCTGTGTTTCATAGACTGCTAATTTAAAGTGGTACCAATATCAGTATTCTAAATTGGTTTACATTTTAAGTAAAATTGGTTATACATATATATGACATAACTGTATGGTGATGGATGATTATATTGCCTTATAAGGAAATCAGTGTTATTTCTTCATAATTCCACTACATGTATCAAACATATCTAACGAAATTTAGATGCACTTCTACTTTTTGCCATCATGAGATATCTCTACTTTTCACTCTACAGAAATTTGAGCATTCTAAGTAAATCCATTTCACACTAACAGAGTAAACTTTTTAGGTTTGGGAATGATGAAAAAGATCTTGAATTCTTACTGTGCAACTAAATCTTCAGATTCCACACTTTTTCAAAGTTATGTTTTTGAAAGTTAAAAACAAAATTATCCCCCTCGCTATTTTGAAATTGCTCTTCATTCATGTCACTGATTGAAATACGACTTTGCCACGGTAAAAATTATAATCATATTTCATTTGTGATATATATTCATTTTATTATTGCTAATATAATTTTAGCCTCATTATTAAATACATTCATTCTTTTTTTTTTTTTTTGATAAATGTTTCTTGAGCGTCTCCTGTGTGCAAGTTAACAGAATATACAAAATTCTCAGCCTTCAGGGAGCTTACTTTCTAGTACAGGGTGGAAAGAATATGAATACAATATATAAGTAAAATATAAGAATTGGTTAAACTATGGTTATTGAACAAAATGGTTTTTTAAATGCTTTATTTCAACATCAAAAATTAAACTCTGCCCTGCATTCAGATTAAGGGAATAGTATGGAATCACCTCACCATCGGGGGGAATTATAGCTGTAATACTGAACATTTTAAGACTGGGGTTGCTAGTAAGTTCTAAGCACCACCAAAGAAATCCCAGATTTGGTTTGGAACGTGTTTATTCCTTGGGGTCTTCAACAAAATGGCTGTTTGGAATTAGTCTGAAGAGTTGGTCGATGATTAGTTATAGAAACAACCTTCCAATAATTACCCCAGAATTATTGTCCCAAATGCAAGACACTCTTTGAGATTAATCATGATGACCCAGTGAAGGAATATGATAACTCAAATTCAGTTTAGCACTTTGTTACAGGTAGGAATGCTCAGATCTGAGACAGCACAAATTTCATTATTTCTCAAACGTTTAGTTTATACTTATCAACATGTTTATAGTTAAATTGTTTTCTTCTTTAAACTAAACCTGAAAGCCAGGATATTATGATGAAGTTATAAAAAATTTGAAAGTATTAGTTTTTCATCCTGCTTTTGTATGTCCTCTCAAAAACAGAAGGAATTATTAAATTTCCCAGGAAATAATATGGAGCAGTTTTCATAGTGATGAGCACAAGGATATCCCAAATGTATGATTTGCCATGAGATCAATTATTGTATGTTAATAGCGTAAGCAAAGTAATTGCTTAATCATGCGATTAAAGAAAATCCTTACCAAATATTAGCTCAGTAAATATTGCAGGCTGATTTGTATAACCAACATGAATTTAGTAGATTTTAATCTTCACAAAAATAACTTGAATAAATATTTTGTCACAGATTTTTTTCCTGATTGATGCTTAAAGATGTATTTTAAACATTTAAAATAATTTGATCATTGTCATACCTCATTTACCCCTGGCCTCCTCAAAATACAATTATCATTTAATTTTTAAACATTTCTACATCAAATTCAAATAAGATATGACAACTCAGACTGGTAGAATTAGTAGCAGAAATGTGCTCCTTTGCTTGCCTGTGGATCAGGGGCCCCATGTTTGAATTTTTTTCCTTTTTGTGTTTAAGGCTAAAAGCAGAATTACTGGTCCTATTGGCAACCTGCCTACAGCACAAAAGGAAAAAAAAAAAGGCATAGAATTCTGAAACCATATTAAGAGATATCATTATTTTCCTCTTTTAGAATGGTTAAAGTATACCTGTGTATTTTTTGTCTAAAATATCTAATTAAATATTATGGACAGAATTTTGAAGTGTTGATAAGAAAGCGATATAAAAACATATGGGACTCATTCATTGGCTTTAAGTAATATTCAGAAGTTTTTTTAATCAGGACCTGACTATAATTCTTAATTAGTAGCTGCAGCTCTAAAATTCAATAATGTTTTTTCTTGTTAAGTATTTCTGCTGTCAAGATCATTTTAAATATATCCTCATTCAGTTTCATGCTTCTATGATAAGATTACTTTTTTTCATTATGTAAGAATTACGCACTACCAAGTGAAAAAATTTAAGTTAAAGGAAAAAGAAAACCCTAATTTGGCACTTTGAATACATATTTTAAAATTATAATGAAACTTTAATAAAGATACAAATGCTGTAATATTATATTTATGTGTTTGTATTTATGTGTATATATATANTATATATATACATATAGACCATGATATGCTTATGAGATATTTAGAAATTTCCCATCATTATTTAAAACTAGTGTTGTATGAATAAAAGTACCATGGTGACCAATAGTTAATTTTCAGTCACTTCTAAATTGAATAATGTATTTAATTTTAATTAGTACAAAATTGGTCCATCTAAATTTCAAAAAATTAGTAAAAAATATTTAATTAAAAACACATTCAACTCTAAGTTATGTATAGCTCATCATATTGACTATTTTACTATCTTGGCTGCTTTCTGGAAATTTAGGTTAAGGTAGATATTTACATACACTAGTTATTTTGGAGTCTCATGTAGTCATCATTTTGCCTTCGATTTTAAATTCTCTTTTCTTCACTTTCTCATCTTAAAATAAAAATTTTTGATGTTTTTCCCAGAAATTATGAGGAGATATGGCACAGACTATTCAAAGCGTACTTTTGAGAAAAGTGTGGTTACATAGTTACCCATTCCGTCAAAACCAGTTGCTTGCCAGGCATTTGTTGCTTAAATTCATCTGTAGATTTAAAAAGAAGAAAAAAAAAAACGATTGATTCAGTGCCACATAAAGGGTTTACTCTTTCACCTTCTCCCCCTAATGTGTTACAGTTAAAATATGGTGTATTTCGTGTGTAATATCTATCCATAGGTTGATTGATACAAACAAATCAACAGATCTGGTGTGCTTCACATTTTAGTGGCATGTTTGTGTTTTGCCTCTTCATGTTGATTATCCTTAAGGTAATAGAAGGGAAAATAATTTATTAAACTTAGAAAAAATATATATTTAAAAGAAAAAGTTAGCATCTAGTGCTACTGTGTCCCACAGGTTCTTCTACATTGACCCACACTACCTCCACTGGTGAGTTAGAGGAGCATAACAGGACTACCACTGGTGCTATTGCTGTTGCTAGGACACCTGCAGATGTTACTGTATCCAGTGTTACAGCTGTCACCATCCATAGACTTGCCGAGGAACAGCGAGTGCAAGTTACGAATCTCAGAAATTCAGGTCTGGACCCCAACACGTCCAAGGACGGGCTCACTCCTCATGAAGCAGATACACAAAGTACAAGGAGAAGACCAAGAAATGCTGAACAGATAGAAAGAACTAAAGAGCTTGCAGTTGTTACTCATAGAGGTATTGGATGTTATTTTACTTGTGCCCATATAGTAGCAGCCAAAGCTATATTTTGGTAATAATGCTAGTTAGAGATTGAGCTGAACGAGAGTCAGAATGTAGAAAACGAAAGAAGGAATTCAAAGTAGCTGAGAAACATAGATAGTAACAACCAAAACTGGAAAAATT
>NW_007727364.1:110377-111252 GCF_000696425.1 Galeopterus variegatus
GAAAGAAGGAATTCAAAGTAGCTGAGAAACATAGATAGTAACAACCAAAACTGGAAAAATTTGAAAGCACAGAAATTAAAATAAAATATCAAAGTGCAATACAAATGTTGAAGGGGGAGGGGTTGATAGAGTAGAAAGAATAAAAATACATAAAAAGGATAGTAAAAACAAGTACTAAATACCTATTAGTCATTATATACCAGTTATTAAGTTGAAGTAAGAAGGAAATAAAGTAACCAGTTTCTATTAATAAATGTACATATTTGCACATAGATGATCTATCCCGTGTAGTGGTTTTTAGTGTTTGCACGAGTTTTTAATATTTTACAAATAAATACTAATTAACACTTGAGAAAACATATAATTTGATTGGAAAAAATGGAAACATTATATCTGGTGATTGTTTCATATGGCTTACTCTGTTTGATTTCTAAATTACCTATCGCCTGGCTCATATGATTGTACTGAAAACAGATTTCTTATTTGGAAAAGGTAAAAGCTACTGATTGATATTATGACTCCAAAATTTAAAATTCCTTAACATCCTAATTTATGTTTTAGAGAAAAAACCCGCAGATCCAAATCATATATTGTTAATTTTCTATTCAATAAATATAAAACCATTTATAAAATTTGCAAGTGTAACAAACATTTTCCTGTTTCCTGTTGGAAAATTTCATAGAGCAGTTTAGGAAAAAAATCAATTTAGTGTCAAAAATAAAAGGACTTCATTTATATCAAGATATGCATCAGTGAAAATATTAACTAAAGTGAAAACATATATTTCAAGTATAAAATATCTACTCCATTTACAACTGATCACGTGTTCTCTAAACTGGCTGTGCTTTATGTAGTGTGACTAGGCATCATTTATA
>NW_007727364.1:111320-112814 GCF_000696425.1 Galeopterus variegatus
TCTATTAGTATTTATACTGAAAGTACTTCCTTTGACTCTGTTGAAGAAGATGCATTCTAACGTGACTTTTTAATATGTGGTCTCCTTTAAAGAAGTAAATCGACATTAACTTGCTTCTTTATTCACTTTCCTACCATGAATATTGCCACTTATAAGAATATAAGGATCCTGTTAAAATTTATAATTTGCTTAATCAAGTAGACCATGTCTTTTTATTACAAGGTAATAAAAATTGATAAAAAATATATTAAAATATTGATTAATACACAAAAATTTATTAATTTTTTCATTCTCTTTGAAAAATTGCATAAACTAACTAACATTGACAAACTATCCAGTAATCATTTTATCACTCATTAAATAGAAGGAGAGTAATTTCTGATATAAGTTTATTGTGAAAATCAACTAATAATACAAATACTACTTTAGCCAAAGTTTGCCATCAAGTGGTGTGAGAAACTCTGGTGTTACAAATTAATATTTTCTAGAACTTGGAACAATAATCAGATTTAAAATAAAAATGTAGTGGCCAACTATTATGTTAAATAAAGTGATTTGAAGATGAGTCCATTTAAAATTTTAAGTATATTCAAGTAAATTTTAATTAAGAATCAAGACTACTTCCTTGGTAGATTCTAAATCAGTGTTTGGATTTTCTCAGTGGTTATCATAATTTTCTGATGCTATTTGAGAGATGATACCTGTTTTATCGTTCCACATATTCTTTCTAAAATGGTGTTTCTGAATGTAATATTCATTCAGTCATGACAGCTACCTTGGAAATAAATATTTTTCAGTTATTGATGTTTAAATCATGTGTAAAACATTATAGGGAAAACATTTTGAATGTTATACTAATTATTCTCAGAGACTTAAGATATTATTATACTTTTATCAAATATCTAATTAAAATTGGTTTTTCTGTTTCTTCTTCAATAACTTACTAATATTTTAGTGCTTTCAGTTGGTTACTTATCTATAAACTATTAACAATATAGGCAAAAACATATCGTCAATGTTAAGAGTAAAATAAACCTATTATCCTACTCTATTGCTTGATGTTTTGAAAAGCTCTTGAAATATAGCGATATTTTCAGCCATAAAACAGTCTTCAAAGATTTGACTCCTAGCAGGTCCAAATTTCTAAACTGAAATTGTCTGACATCAAAACAGTGTTGTTGTTGTTGTTTTTTTTTTCCAAAACAACATGCCTAAAATCCTTACTGAGAACCAACCAGGTCCTGTTCTAGGGGAAACAGAGATAAATATAATACATGACCTCTTCCTTCAGAGATCAAAATAGATTGAAGGACCTACAGAAACCCATTTCCATGGTACAAGGGAGATTTTGTAACACTCAGGGCTAATCAGAGTACTAAAGGAGTTATAGGATTATGCAGGGAATGAGTCATTTAAGTTACTTTCTAAGTAAGTCAATGAACATAGTCCAAAACAAATTGCTTAAATTTTTCTAGATATTTCAGAAAAAAAAAA
>NW_007727364.1:113384-128211 GCF_000696425.1 Galeopterus variegatus
AAAAAAAAAATTTCTTATTGTAATTTGCTCTCCACAATGTAGTCAGAATGAGTTTTAAAAATGAAAATCAGATTATATTAATCCACTGTTTTAAAATCTTCCAGTGATTTCTCAATGCCCTTGGGAATAAAGCCAAGACTTGGTGATGACCCATGAGAACCTGCATGATCTGGCTTTTTCCCGTATCTCTAAATTCATTTCATGCAATTCTCACAATCACTTTATAATTTTAGCCAAACAGGATTTCTTTTAGTTTGTTAAACACCTTATGTTCTTTTCTACCCCAAGCCACTCTCATTAGCTCTTCCTTCTTCCTTTTAACCAGATCATTTTAATTCCCTTTCAAGGATTCAGCTTACATTGTTAACCTCTAGGAAAACCTAGATCTTCTTCTCACAACCTGCCATCGCAGCCTGCACTTTCGCTGCACTTGTAATCACTGGCCTTATGGATTTTCCTGTAAATTTTAAGCTCTCCGAAGAAAAAGAGATGGTGAATTTTATTCATGCTGTGTTTGCAGTGCCTGTTACAGTTTCTGATCCATAGATGTATTTACAAAATATTTGTTAAACTAATAAATAATTTTTGCAATTTCATTAGCTAGAAGATTCACTTAAATTGCATTAAGCTTGAAATTATCTTCTTCAATATAATCAAATATTTACATATCTTAGTATTGAAGAAAATGGCATCATTTCGTTACAGTTATAAAATTACAGTGTTTTTTTTTAATCCCTTTCAAAGGCAGCAATAGTCTCATGAACTGCAATAATATATTGTTTTTATTATATTATTACTTCAAAATTTACAGCATGGAACTGGATACAAAAGTATTGCTTATAGCCCTTGTAAATGTACAAAAATCAAAGGACATTTATAATTAAAGAGAAAAAAACTATAAAGTCATAAATTTCATATGGACAGATATTAATGTAATACAATGGATATTTTGTTGAAGTTAATTACCATCTAAAGCATAAATATGACAGAGATTGTTATAGCATAAGTTCCACTAATGTGTGCAAGTCCATGCTATTTTTCACTGCTTAATAATTTAGTATTTTTTATTGTTTTTCTCTATTCACAGTGCAATTAAATTTTCATTTATAGTATCTTTTTATCATTAATAGAAATTAATGATACTTCCTAATTTATCTATCTTCAATAATCTGAGGCAATTAAATTATTTATACTTGACACCAATATTATTATGAACACAAAGAAAACATGGAAACTGAAATAGCACACAGTATTTGATACTTAGTACATTTGTGTGTATGTGTATTCAAATCTATGTGTTAATTTATGATGTTAAGTCTTAACTGACTGTTATTTCATTATTTCACAGCTGTGAAATTAATGAATTATATGAAAAAACCTGGGATATTTATCGAATATGTTTTCAACCTTCTGTAGGTTCCTATTCCAATTAAATTTCTTATTCACTGTAGTTAAAACAACAGTAATTTTATTCAAATATCTTCTTTTTGCTTTCTACTTGGTCTCAGTAATAGAAAATCATTTTTTATTTTCTCCATTTTAAATGAGTCTTTGGACACTGAGATAAAATGAAGTAAAGGATTAAAAAAAATGCTAACGAATGATGTTGGTTTGGATCTTGTTGAAACTATGTATTAACAGCACATCATACTTTGCTATAGTAGTGCCCAATAGTCTTCAAAATGAGAATTCAGTGTTTATTGACTGGATTTTAGTCCACTTTTGCCCCCTACTGTGTGTGCGAGATTGATCAGGTCAGTGCATTATTAGAGCTTTATTAGAGCTTAATTTCCATATCTGTAATTTAGCCATTGTAGTATTATAGTATTACATTAGGGTTATTGAGAGGATTAAACATGATAGTGGGTGGAAGTGCCAGAAAATCTTAGGTATCTTCTCTCAGTGGAGAGTAAGTTCATTTCCCAAAGCTGCAACTTCTTAGTAACTGAGAATACCTGCTCCATAGGGGAGTTGTGTAAAAAATTTAGCACAGTTGCTGACTTAAGTGTTCAACAAATACCAATTATTGTTATATTTATCATTATTCACCAAATATGTTTCAGCTTTTGCTATGCGCTATGGAATTGTACTGGATAGTAAGAATGTAAGATTCAATAATATAGTCTATGCCATAGAATAGTTACATAACTTAAAAAAGAATTAAAAATTTATTGTGAGACACTACAATAAAAGTATTTTTGAAACGCTACTGAATTACCATGGAAAGACTACCTCTAAATGTAAAAGTTAAGGAAAGCTGCAAAGAGAATATTTGAACTAATTCTTGAAGGATGAGTAAAAGTTTGAAACCAGTAAATTGTGTTTATGATACTAAGACCCATAGGAAGTGCATTGAGTAGATATTTGTATGGCATAGAAATATAATGAGCAGATAAGCAAAATAAATATGAAAGTGTACAACAATGTTTAAAGGAAGACATTAATATAAGTAAACCTGAAAACAATTGATGTTTTTGGTTTGCAAAATATCCAGATGTTTAAAATTAAGTAACATATATCTACTGTTTTTTTTAAAATTTATTAAAGTAGTTTGTTGCCTTTAATTAAAAGATCTCTTTTAAAGTTATTTCTTAATACTCACTTAAAATACAATGATCGCTAAATCCCATATTTCAGTATTATATCACTAAGATTTCAACTCAAAGTTGATTTAAAATAGAAGAGTTTATATAATAATATGATCAAAAAATAATAAGTAAAGTGTCTGGTATTTCTAGAATTATCTGTTTTACAATTAGATGGGATCTTTCAGATCACCTAGAAGAATACCACTAATTTATAGAAAAAATTGTTGTCTGGCATAGACCACATAAAAACCCAATCTTTATATTTCTAAACTAACATTCATTCATTCAAGATTTATTTAGGATCTAATGTGTGCAAAGCCTTGTACTGAGTGACGTTAAGGCTAAAATGAAATAAATTATATGCACGATTGGGTGTTCTTTAAGAAATTATTAGTCATATTATACCTTTTTAAAAATAATAATTAAAATATGTTTTATTACACAGTCAGTTATTTTAATATTTCTCTTCTGGGAGATTGTAGTAGAATGATATTTCTATTACTCTTATTTTCAATGTATAGACAAGTTTTGTTAACTGTTAATGAGGAATTTTAGTAGTTGCTGTTTTTGAGTGCAAAGTATGGATGTATTCTTCTGAAAAAGTTCCCATACACATATTTTAATAATTATTATTTTTCTATTGTACTTCCCAGGGGAAATTTCAACTTAGATGACTATAACATCTTGTGAAGTCAAATACATGTTATGAGGTTTTAAAGACATAGTTGCTGTTTGTTTTGACATTAGTGTAGTCAATTCTTCCATAGTATTTTTAAAGCTAACAATCATTATCAATAGGGTTTTAGTTTGGTTAATAAAGTAACATGAAATTATGTTTAACTGAGATTGAATATGATGTAGACTTTTCTCCCTCAAAACTAGACCATTAAAGAAAATCTAGTTTAATCATCAGTATTTAAATAAGAGGTTAATTATTTATTATTTTAAGCTTTAAGGAAAGAATGGTTAATTCAGCATAAAACAATTCATTTCGGTCAGCAATTTTAATCCAAACAAAAGCAGATTTTTTTCATTTTTATCATAGTTTACATTTTTTCAAGTAAGCTCAACCACACATTTACACAGCTCAACAAAAATGATAAAAAAAACAAACTATCAGACACATGTCCACATTAAATTTCCAGTTTATTTCAGAAGTCAAGATTCCATGATATGTAACTTTGTTCTGAAAAGTGTTTCAATTTTGTAATACAACAAAAATCCTACTGTGTGGAAATAACAGTTCTTAGGTGCCTGTACTATATGCCCATCAATAACAGGTTACATGGTCGCATGTAAAATATATTTTAATTATTTTCAAGCATTTGTTAGTAACTAATACTGTTTTCAAAAATTTTATTAAGGGCCAAGCCCGCGGCACATTAGGGAGAGTGCGGTGCTGGGAGCGCAGCAGCACTCCCACCGCGGGTTTGGGTCTGGGTCCTATGTAGGGATGGCCGGTGTGCTCACTGGCTGAGCGCGGTGCGGCTGGTCTCAAAAGGGACAAAAAAAAATGTATTAATACTTATATAGAGTATAAATTTGTAACTCCAAAAGATGTTGTTTAAGTGTTTTTAATACTCATAAGCATTATCACTATGAGGAAGTTAATTTATGGGTAGTTACTTAAATATAGCTTTATGAGTGCTGATCTATGTCCATCAAGCAATCAGGTATCAGGGCTCTATTGAACATTTTATCTCTTGACAAGCATGTGATGTTTCCAGAGAATATTAGAATGGTCTGTATTCTCAAAAGAAAAGTCATAGAGATAAGATTACACAGAAAAAATATTGGTCAAATTATAAGAGAGAATTACCGCAGAATAAGTATGATATGTGAATGAGAAGAGACAAGCTGTCTTGAAACATGGGACATGCTATTATATGCTCAGAGATCAAACCTGTTCTCTGGTGTAGGTTGTAAAACTTAGTTTATTATAAAGAAGACTGTTCTACCATTAAGTTTTGCTCAAATATTGATTGTATGCTTCTGGAATCAGTGCATTCCTAAATCACTAGTAAGACATTCAAGCATAGGTTGATGGATGAACAAATTGAGTGTTTATAAAGCATCAGAGACTCTCAAAAATATGATTGCTACTGTCCCTTCTACTCCTAAGAGTTTATGATTCTTTTTTTTTTTTTTCCTTTTTGTCTTTTTTCGTGACCGGCAACGGATCGCAACCCTCAGTGTCGCGCCCGTACCGGACCGGGACAGGCAACGGGATCACAATGGGATCGCAACCCTCGGTGTTGCTCCCACACCTCGCTCAGCCAGTGAGCGGCCGGTCTGTATGTGGGCTCCGAACCCTCGGCGGGAGCGCCGCCGCGCTTCCCAAGCGGCACACTGTAACAGTGCGCCACCGGGCCGGCCCAAGAGTTTATGATTCTATCCAGAGATATTGTAAATAATGTCTTTATCATCACCTTATATTTCAGTATTTGAGCTGAAATGTACTTTTTTTATATAATTATTTAATTTTATACCTAATGTAAAATAATCACAGAAGTGGCCAACGCTACCATCAAAAAATTTAGAGACTGGCAATCTACTTATCCGAGTCAATACAAATTCAGCCACACATAAATTTCTCCCTAGGCCCAATGCCCACATCTATGCCTTAAACTCCAAAAATTCTCCATTTGGGGTCCAACCATAGCTTGTCTTTAAGGCAGTGTTATTCCTAATGACAGATAACAATGTTATCCTTACTTTCTTCACTACCATATTCTACAATTCATTCATTCGTTTGGTTTTTTCTCTTTAGTTTTCTTTCTTTTCTTTCTCTTGTATATTTTCCTTTCTTTCTTTCTCTCTTACTTTCTTTCGTTTATATCTTTCTTTTTGTTCTCTCCACCACTTCTTTCACAAATATTCACTGAGTGCCAAGCTGTCCTTTTGTTGCTGAGTATATAGTATTGAACAAAACTGAATAGGCCCTGCTTCATTGAATTTATATTAAAGTGGGGAGAAAAGGACAGTAGATAAGTAAACAAATAATCATATGATGGTAATAAGGACTGTGTAGAAAATCAAAGTAGGCTATGTGATCTATGGTTAGCTACTTTAGTTTGGATGATCAAGAAATTCCTCTTAGAGGAGTTCAAATTTAAGCTGAGACCTAAATAATAGAAGGACAAAGGCATGCTCCCAGAGATACGGTTTTCCACGCTCTGGAGACAGAGGAGAAAGCATACCAGGCATAGAAAACTGCTATTTAGATATAATTTTAGTTTTATTTGAAAACCCATTATTCCTGAAGTTCAGAGCTCAAGGAGGACAATGATATATTTGAGATGGGAAACATAGGCAGGAACCAGACCATTTGGCTTTGAGGCTTTGGTAAGGAGCTTTGTTAAAAAATCGAAGACATTGGTGGGCTTTAGCAGGGTAGTGATACTATGTAATATACTTTTTCAGGAAGTCACGTTAGGAAGAATTTGAAGAAGGAATTTTAAGTACTTAGAAGCAGGCAGGCATCTATATTAGTAAGGTATACAAAAGTGCAATTAACAGTTGTCAGTGACTTGGAGTCTATGTATTAAACAATGCTTCTCAAACTTCAGTGTGGACACACATCAACTAGCAGCCTTATCGAAATTCAGACTGTGACTTGATGGGACTGGAGTGGGATCTGAGAGTCTGCATTTGTAACAAGTCTCCAGCTTATCCCAATATGTTGAGCAGTGAGAACTCAGATGAGGATAATTATCATCAAGAGAGAGCAACACATATTAAACAATCACTACTGTATCTGGTCCCCATGAGATCTTGTTCTCCAGTAAAATAATAAGTGTTGATACGTTATCTTAAATCATATAGTAAAAGCTAAATTTTAATTTTATAAGAGTGATTCTAATAGTGGAAAATTCATGAGTGAAAGAGATATTTTAGGACAGATGGATTTTTCTGGATCAACCTTAATAACAATAATTAATTCTGCCAGCCCTTAAGAATGGCTGAGCTGTTGACATTCATTATGATTTTAATGGAAAGATCAATGAATGGATAAAAGATGAAATCAACACCAAGTCAAATTATAGCTCATAATTTTAATATTTACCATAAATACTTTCAAATAGATATTATTTTTAAATGTGTTATCAAATAAAAAGTAAAAACACCAGGCTTTGGTTTCCATTTACTTACCATGTTTGAAGGCTCTGAAAGACTAACAGATAGATGAAAGTAAAACATAGTGAATAGAAGGACACAAAAATTGATTGCCAAATCAAAAATTCTCATGAGTGAATACTTAAGCATCTTCTTATTTTATATGTAAATGGTGAAATTGTGTTTATCTGCTTGAATTCCCAGATTCTTCTCTATGAGACTAATTGATATACTGATTTTTATAGCATCTTTAAGACTTGAAATAATAACAGACAAGAGAATTTATAACTTTTAAAAAAATCTAGTTACATATGATTCTTATAAGATACTTAATTTCACTTAACTGATTATGAATTTCAGATGTGAGAATTCTGATATTGGTAAATAAATGTAACAGATAGGGAATTGTCAACATTTAGGGGGATTACATATAAATATTGACTATTGCTTGCTTTATCAATATCCTGTAATTATTTTTTCATTCTTTTCATTGTTCTCTTGACTCTTCCCTAATTATATTACGTTGCTTTGTGTTGCTTTGCTTCTCATGGATTTGTCACCCCACTTCCCCTGGGTGACAGAAACACAAAGGAACGGAGACACAAAAGATTACTCAAAGCCCATCTCTTCTGAGCAGTGAGAAGCCCCAAAGGGATTAACTTCCCTGGAAACTCTCAAGCGAGGTCCAACTCTTCCATTTGGGAAATTAACACCAAATTGGGGTTCTCTTCCTGAATTTATTTTCCATACCAGGAAGTTACAGGAAGAGAACATAGGTGGGGTTATAGTTTAACCATCTAGGCTGGTAACTTTCAGTGAAACAAGCCAGATGACATTCCAGTAGGCAATTAAGTGGTCTTATCAACACAAGCTTGATCTTAGCAAACATTCCTTCTTAACAGCAATTTCTCAGTATCTTTACATAACAATCAGTAACTAGTCTGTCCTTGAGCCAGCAACCTGCTGTGCCACAAATCTATATCCACAAGGTCAATATATTCAAGTCCCCCACAAGGACAATACTTGAAATTGCAAGACTTTGGAAAACCAGGCCCTGTGAAGTACATATGCTTTTTAGTATATTCCACATCTGAAATTTCTCAAAGTTATTTTAAACTTTCAGAATTTCGTGTTGGAAAACTTTGTTAAATAACAAAAAGTCTTAAAACACATAGTGGAATAAAATCACAAATTATTACAAAAAGTAAAACCAAAGTGACAAAGGGTTTTAAAGGCAGAGAGCACAAGAACTTATCATGAAATAATTTTTTTAAACCAGTTATCTAAGGGACAAAAAAACTTTTTACAATTTTGTATTAAGAGCAGTCAAATGTTTTTGTTTTTGTTGTTGTTGTTTGTTTGTTTGTTTGTTCTTAGAAAATCTAGTTGTTCCATCACAGGAGAGCAAATTCTAACCTGTATTAGAATACTTTTGACATTAATATTTAGAAAAACTCACACATAATTAGTTTTTAAATCCAGTTAATGTTTTTTACTGTAAAACCCTTTTAACAAACTTAACTACACAAACCATTATCAAGACTTACTCAGACACTCTGTTTTTGTCCTATACTTCCTACTTTCTAAATTGCCAGTCATTTTACTCTAGGACAAAAATACACTGTACCAGATGCTTTCTTACATAAAAATTATTTTTCTTTCTCTCTAGCCCCTCCAACCATAACCATATCCCCAAATCCATAGCTTCTTTAAATTACCTCCCTTTTTACATATTTGTTTGTTTGTTTGTTTATCAATGTTAAATCGGCCTAATTTGTTTAAAAATTATATATAAAAAGGGTTTTTTATTTATTTAGGTTTTTTTTGGTTTTGGCGGGGTTTACAATTTAAAAGCCTCTAGCAGGGATAAATGTAGTCCTGTTTGATTAGTAAACTCAGGCAACAATGTGTGTTGATAAGAACATTTTTATACATACAGGTTAGTAAATAGGTGTCCATTTATCAGAGCAAATTATACAAAGCCCAGCTTGAGTTTTAGCTATATTTACCAAATACATATTTATGGTTTCCCAGTGAAAAATTTGGTGTATTAGATCTATACCCTTATCAGTTAATGCTAACTAGGGCCTATGCGATATTTGGCATAGGTTTCGCTTCACTAGTCATTTCAGGTCCCAGGTTTCCACGTTGCATTTGGAGCCATGTGGAATCCAGAGAGGCAGAGGGCAGTATTTACTATCTATGTCTAAAAGATATTGTTTCTCTCAGTATGGCCAGGAGGCAGAGCTGAGATAACAAGAAGACATAATGATCTAGAGACAAATTTAGGTAAAAGGTTTGAATCAAATTTTGAAAATATATTTATCAAAACTTTAGAAAATTTAAGTCACTTGAACTTGAAAAGTATACTTGTTTACTTAATGAGTGCACATTAATTATAAGCCAATTTGGTACCTAACACATAAAACAATTCCACAGACATGAATATACAGACATAACATACAGCTTACACATGCATATATGCAGACATAAACAAGAACAAACAAGGATCTTATAGGTTCTGTTTAAAATGAAATAGAAAAGCTCACTAGTAAAAAGCACTGTCAGGTTTAAATTGTATTATTTCCAAAAGACTTATTGGTGAGCTCACCTTGCCTTAAAGAAAGCAAGATAACAAACTTACATTTTAAAGCAAAGTATGCAAATGTTTTCAAGAAGATGCAGAGAAGATTTTCTTCCTTTAAGAAGATAGCATAGAATTCTATCGTAGAATTTTGTAGAAGAAATACATAGATGAGAGTAGAAGAGAATTTAGAAGTCTGTTTAAGATGCCAGTAAATTTGAGACCATGTAGTTAAACGGGTAGATCTTAGTCTAGTTTTTGTTTCTCAAAAGGCTTACTGAGCTCAAGAGTTGAGCCACCAATCAGAGATGAAACCATTTGACTCTTGAGGTTTTTAGGAGAAGAGCAGTAGACCCAAAAGGGGTCTGGTTGGTGCCATGGCTGCTTTTCTTCCTAAAACTCCAGAGTCTTTAGATAAAAAGAGTAGCACATGCAATTAAGAAAAGAACCACTGCTTTTAAGAGAGGAGAGAAGCATTGTGCAGATAAGGAAGAAAAACATGCTCAAATACCAACACTGTAAAGAAATATTAACTTCTTTTACTTTAGATTGTCTAATTTAAAGTTTTCTTAGTCACTGGCAAAGATTAAGTTTTATCCCTTTTTGGTGACATAAACATGTCTTAGTTTTTTGTTAAGGTCTTGAATAGGTCTCAGCGACTTGACATAGATTCCTAGTTGTTAGGTGGGAAGACTTAATGAGACCCACTGCATAATTAACCAGTGAGCAATTTGTTCCCAAATTTTTATGTTAAGGCTCCCTTCCTTGAGGTATCAAGGACATGGTTGTTTAATATCCACTAACAGTTTTATAAGCTGCCATTCAGTTACTTACAGTCTGTTGCTTTAAGGAGACATTGGAATTGTATGTTCAGTCACCCCTTTCGTTAATGAATTATCCATATTTTAAACTAAGAAAATATCTCCAGGGTTGAAAATGCTTAACTTTGACCTGCCACAGGTGTGCAGTCACTAATGGAAAGCCACCTGTGATTCCCTTACCGGGGTGCATTTCTTCTCCCTTATTAGGGACTCCCTTGCTGTGGGATGAATTGGACGTCCTATTCCTCTCTAATGCTTGGCAGGTCAGTCTCCGATCTGTGGAGAACGTCCTCACACGGGGCACCATTTTGTTGCTTTGTGTTGCTTTGCGCCCCACGGATTTGTCACCCCAATTCCCCTGAGTGACGGAGACACAAAGGATTACTCAAAGCCCATCTCTTCTGAGCAATGAGAAGCCCCAAAGAGGTTAACTTCCCTGGGAACTCTCAAGCGAGATCCAACCCTTCCATTTGGGAAATTAACATCAAATTGGGGTTCTCTTCTTGCATTTATTTCCAGACCAGGAAGTTACAGGAAGAGAACATAGGTGGAGTTATAGTTCAACAATATAGGCTGGTAACTTTCAGTGAAACAAGTCAGATGACATTCCAGTAGGCAATCAAGTGGTCCTATCAACAGTTTGATCTTAGCAAACATTCCTTAACAGCAATTTCTCAGTATCTTTACATAACAATCAGTAACTAGTCTGTCCTTGAGCCAGCAACCTTGCTGTGCCACAAATCTTTATCTTACACAAGAGACTTATAGCCTGAGGAAAATTTCCAGTACTCCTCAAGGTCAATATTTGAAACTGCAAGACTTTGAGAAAACAGGCCCTGTGAAATGCATATGCTTTTTAATATATACCACAATATTATTTTGTGGAAAACTGTTTTCAATGTTGATATTTATGACAATTTCAAAGTCATGTCCAGAAATGTACTGACTTATTATTTAATTACATAATTAGTTATTGAATATCATCCTTATTTTCTATTCCATTACCATACTTTATAACATCACTGTGAAATTGTCAAAACAATGTCATGCATAAGAGTAAATATATTTTTATAATTCTCATTATTTTACACTTTGTTGAATAACTTTTAGGAAGAAAGAGGAGAAAATATATAATGTTAGAATTTACTTGTTAACAAGTTTAAGCATTTTAAAAGGTATAGATAAAAACAAAACAAAACAAAACAAAATTTTGAATGCCTGAGGACTTGTATGACAACTTTAAGAGATAAAAATTTGTTTCATTCACTAATGACAAATCTGCAGGTAACCCACTTTAACATTTTTATCCAATGCTACCCCTCAAGCCATACTTTTGAGTTGGTCTTATGCAGAGACCTTAAGAATTTCTGATTGCCCAACATTCTTGTTTTTCTTTGAGTAGGTCTTTAAAGAAACCTACGTCTTTTCACATTAACTGGCACTTTCATCCCATAACAATGGTCTGATTTCATAAATGATATTTTTTCGTAGTTTTAACCACATTGTTATTCTCACCAGTAATCGTTAATTACATATCTTGGTAGCTTATTCCTTATTTTAACATACTACAAGGGTATTTCAAAAAGTTCATGGAAAAATGGAATTAAAAGATAATACAAATCATTCTATGAATTTTTTGAAGACGTCTCATATTTGTTATTTTCTTTAATGAAATGGGAAAACAAGAAAAGATAATGATAATATGAATTGACCTGATCAAAGGGGAAAGCTTAACTTTACAAATCAGAGGCAAAAACAGTTTTGTGTGTAGCTCATTTCCCCAAATGCTTACCAGAGTTATCATTTTACCTGTGAATGCCACAGTGAATGTGATGTATGTGACTTTTAAGTTTTCCTTGTTAAAATATTTTGAAGGGGCTAGACTTTCTATTTGTGCTCAAAGCTAGTGCCAAAGCGGACTCCTCTGCCTTTTGGAGTATGAAGAAACGGTCCTATGTTAGAGACATTTTTATCTTGTTCTGAATTATTTCAGGACATTTTCACCCACTTTTGCAACAAGCTGCTTTCCTTGTATGTAGTTTTCTAGAGCATATGGCTGTCCTGCTGTGCACAGAGTGAAATCACAAAATTAATCTCTGCAATTTTAGGAAGAGCAGAACATTCATATATGGTAGAACAGCATGGTGTTGGGTTTGGGGTGCATTGCATAGGATATTTTTCTCTTCACAATTACATCATTTGTATTCTAAATCATGGACTATTGCTTTTTAGTGTTTACACTTCATCTTTCTTTATTTAAAATATTCTTCAAATGGCATTTCTTCATTATGCCAACTGAGATTAAAGTGACAGAAATTTCTAGATTGGTTTTATCCAGAGCCCAGAGAGGTTAGAAATTTTTCATTGAGTAAGCTTACATTAAGGAAGAAAAAAAGTTTTATAAACTCTCCTGAACTTTCCCATTAGAAAGGAATCCAGTCAAAGATGATTTCACTAGGGCCGAACCCATGGCTCACTCGGGAGAGTGCAGTGCTGGGAGCACAGTGGCTCTGGGAGCTCGAGGCCACAGGTTCAGATCCTATGTAGGGATGGCCTGTGTGCTCACTGGCTGAGCGCAGTGCGGGCGACACCAAGCCAAGGGTTAAGATCCCCTTACTGGTCACACACAAAAAATAAATAAATAAAAATAAAAATAAAAAATAAAATAAAATAAAATTGTGGTGTTTAAAAAAAAAGATGATTTCACTAAAAGACTAGATGGTGATTTGAATTTCATACAGCAATTCACATTTCCTATGCCTTTTTTACTCATCTCCTCACACTTTTAAAATAAAATATTATGAGGCTTCAGGTCATGGGATTATATTTGGCACTATCAGTAAATAATTGATGTCCTTGTTGAATATTAAGTCCAGTTAATGAAACTTCTATCCCATATTAAAGTAAAACATACTTAAAATCAGATATTGTTTACAACTTAAATTTTTTTATTACTAGTTTTACATTAAAGAGAATAAATGGATTTTTTCCATCTATTTGTGGTTTTCCATGATACACACTTGAGAGTTCTGATTTAATTTATGGAGTGCTGTCATAGTCGAGTTGTAGTATAGATGCTAGAATTTCAGTTTCAGAGTCAAATGAGTGAACATATTTTATTAGCATATATATGACCTTGGGCATTCCACTTAGCCCTTCTCTAGTTCCACATTTGTAGAAAGGGAGGCAAGAATTTTGAATGAATATTTTGTGATTTCAATGAGACAGTAGGCATAGAATACCTAGTGCTTCAGACACATAACCAATAAATGATACTTATCCCTCTCTGGAGACTTTACAAGGTGGAAATATACTCTAGTTGTATAATAACCTCTTAAGGTAAAGATAAATGTGAATAAATTAAAAAAAATTAGCACAGATTTAAGCTTCTTACGTAGCTCAATTCCTTAGGAATAAAATATATAGTTTAATTCAATGTTGATAGAGAAAATTGGAATCCAGTATGTACAGCTTGATTTAACACTATTCATATTGAACTCATGTATAAGTTATACCAGTGTAACTTGTAATATTTAATTCAACTCGGATTTCTATTAGCCCCATATTTTTTCTTTTAAGTTTTACCTTTAGTTCAATTAATCTTTAACTTCAGTACAACCAACTCATTTAACTTTATTTTATCTACTCTGTCCTTATGAATTCTCTATGCTTTTTGCAGAGATAATTGCTAGAAAAGAGTATAGTTATGTGGTTTAGATCTACAAAACACGTCCTAAGAAACAAGTGAGCAACTAATGGTAGGATGATAAGCCACTGATAATTCTACCTAGATATTATCTTTTGATGTATGACAGTGGTCATAGACAAATTGAGAGATCTTGCTGAATATGGTACTTGAAACATATACTCATATTTAAAATTACATCTCTAATGACTTCCATATACCACTGATCTATACATCAGAGTCCACTTGGAAACAATGGAACATCAGCTAACTCAAGGAGGGTTCACTTACAAAGGATCTATTTCTAAATAAATGAAAATAAAGGAACCACAAAGGATCACTTTGTAACCTAGGGTAGCAGCAGCTGGGCTGTCATTATTTCCAGTTTGTTGGGATGAAGGGAGTAAGATGCTGGACAGAGTCATGTATTGCAGGCTGGCAACAAGGACCAATGACTTTCAATAAAGAATCTTAGCCATCTCCAAGAAATGTAATGATAAGGGAGCCTGTGGAATAAAAATTCTGATTTTAATGTCCTCTCTCCTTTCATCATCCTGCTGTATTTCCCCAGAGGATAATTGAGTTTGTCGACAGAGTTTACTGCTTAGGAAACTTAGATGTTTAAAAAAAAAATCACCTGGGGATTTTGTTAAACGGTAGATTCTAATTCAATAGGCCTAGGGGTGATGGACAATATTTTGCTTTTCTAACAAGCTCCCAGGAAATGCCAGTGCTGCTAGTGCAATGCCATAATTTATGAAGCAAGGATGTAACTTATGCCGATCAACTTTCTGGAAAGAGAACAAGGAGGAGAATGAGGATGCTAGATCTTGAAAGGCAAATGAACATAGAGAATATAGGTGGGTTATGATGAGCGCTCTGCTATCTTGAATAGCCCTGAACTTACTGATCAACTTTCTGGAAAGAGAACAAGGAGGAGAATGAGGATGCTAGATCTTGAAAGGCAAATGGACATAGAGAATATAGGTGGGTTATGATGAGCGCTCTGCTATCTTGAATAGCCCTGAACTTA
>NW_007727364.1:128836-136437 GCF_000696425.1 Galeopterus variegatus
ACATAGAGAATATAGGTGGGTTATGATGAGCGCTCTGCTATCTTGAATAGCCCTGAACTTACCAGCATAAACCTGCGTTAAGTTCAACCATCAGAGCTCATCTATGTTTGTCTTATATAGAACCCAGGTAATGGAACAAATACTTCTAGTGAAGAAATTGAATAAAATATAATGACTTGAAATCGCAAGGATGAGGGAATATTGTTACTTTTTTTAAAAAATTTAAAATCACTTACTGCAGTATAATGTGTAGTGGAAGAACATGTTTCTCTGACCACAGTCTGATGAATGTCATTAACTATGGTCACTATTATTCAAACAATTGCTTCTTTCCCAATTAATCTCATTTCAGAAGGCATTAAAGTGTACATAAGTGATCTTTGAAATTGAGTTTAAAACAAATATGTGATGTAACATTACTTTATCTTGAGTAAGAAAATTTTATAATCATTTTTATGTTATATTTTATAATGAAATTATCTATGGTAAAATTAATTATAAAAAAACAAACTAAATAAAATTTAAAAACAAAGTAATTTGTGTTCAAAAGAATATGATATATCCAAACAAAAAAAGGCCTAAGAAAATGCATAAATTGGGTGAATCTTAATATTTAACTGTAGCTCCAAAGACAACAAAAATAGTGAGTTAACTTGAAGCTGTCAGAAAATAAGGATTAAAAACTTAATTGAAGGCAGACCGTTCTTAAATGTTAAAAGCATCTGCAAACCATACCATTGGCAACTCCTCCCATATGGTGACTTTTATTATTTCAATTATAAGAACCCCTGAAGAGAGTATAAAAATCCCACATTTTTCATGTAATTCTGACATTTTACAGAACACCATAACTGTAAGACCTGGTACACCAAGCACTGCGGGTGCATCTGCTGTTATCTACATAAGTGTTATGAATTTCTGAATTTGTTCCATTTCTAGAAAGAAGAAAGCATACATAATTTGTAGAGTCTTTATCCATAATTAATTTTACGATTTTTCAGGCAGTTATATAGTCTGTCCACTGTCTCCTAAATACAAGGTAACAATTTAATGTATTAGGCCTGTGAAAATTAACAAATTGATTTTATGAAATATGATGTCTTCTTGTCATACTCACCACTCTCTTCAGTTTCCCGAGTGAAAAGATGTACACATATTTCTTAGTCTAAAGTGGTTGAAAAATAGGATTCCAAAGATTTAGAGTCTAGTTTGACGACGTTTCAGTGTTGAGACATTGCAGTTTTAGGATCTTCTTTTGCAAAATGAAAAATGAGCCTGTTACAGGAATATCTTAAAATATGTTAAATAACTTCATATTTATATAATATAAAATGATTATATATTCAAAGATGTTTCTATACATTTCTACTAAACGTACTTTTTGTACAAAAATTTGGGGAGGTTTCTAACTTTGTATAAAGAAGTAAAATTTAAGTTAGAAGTCCAGGGCCGAGCCCATGGCACACTCAGGAGAGTGCGGCGCTGGGAGCGCAGCAGTGCTCCTGCCACAGGTTCGGATCCTATATAGGGATGACCAGTGTGCTCACAGTGCTCACTGGCTGAGCGCAGTGCGGCCAATCTCACAAAGGACAAAATAAATAAATAAGTAAATAAATAAATAAGTTAGAAGTCCACGACAAGTAGATGATTTAATTTGTATGTTATTACTACACAGTGAAAAAAGACATAATACTAAGACATAATACAAGGCATAATACAAAATAGTCAAAACATGTTTAGAATATTGTATCATAAATTAGAATGGCCTCTGAGACTCACTAGACATTAAAATTATAACTGGTAATAACAATAGTACAAATAACTAACATTTAGAGACTCGCTGTATGCCGATTCTAGAATTTCTTGCATTATTTAAGCAGAGTAGTAAATTATGCAATTATATATTTTCTTCCAGTTAAAAACAGGGCATTTTAAATTTGCACGTTTTGTATTAATGTATATTTTATATTTACACTAGCTATATGCAAGAATAAGTGCTAGCCACAAACTAGTATGGTAGAATCAATAGGAGTTTAAGATTTAAAAAAAATATGTACTGGGGTATCTGAACCATTGAGTAGAGATATTACTTATCTCTACTCAAAAGAGTGAGTACACTAAGATTTTAAGTAATTATAAAAATTAGTATATAGCATTTATTAATAAACTTAATTAGTTCAATTCCATTATTTTAAATTTGGAAATATTTTGGATCTTGCATATTCCTACAATTTTACAAATGATTTTTTTCTCTGCTTTTGAACATATTTAGTTTCATCACTACTTTTCTCATCAAATGGTGGCCATTATTATTTCTGTTTATATAAACTTTATCTCAATTTGTTTTGAAGTTATTGTGAAATGAAATACTTTGCACTAAGATTCATGAGCTACTTAATAGTATGCTGCTGACTTTTCTATTATACCTTCTTCCTATATAATCCAGAAACATGCTGTAATTGCAGCATGCCTCTAATCACTTTTTTAAAAACTATGATACAGAAACATTTATAAAGCAAACATTACTTTCTCGGAAATTTGTATTGTTAACCCAGTGCTAAATCTTATATGAAAGATGGCAAAGCAGACACTGCAGGAGTATTATATAGCTTTTACTGGGGCATCAGCATAGTTTCTTGATCTTTCTTCTTCTAAGGATTAATTATGAAAGGTGTCATCAAAAAGCAGCCTCCCTGCTAAATATGCCCTGAAAAAAAGTATTTTATTCAGCCAGTACAGACTGTAAAAAAAAAAAAAGTTAAATTTTAATATGTGTAGGGCTGTAGTATGGAGCTACTACTTACCTTTAAACAAACAAAACTTGTTCTTTTAACACAGTTAAATCCTTTTATAAGCCCTATGCATGTTTTAATCTCTGGGGTAGAATTGAGAATTGTGATTACATTAGTCTTTCCTAATTCCTTTGGTCCAGAGTTTACTCCTGAATAATTAAGGGTGAATGAATCTCTTAGAACTCAACAGAGAAGTTAACCAACGTGCCCCATTTTTTATGCCATTAAGATCTTCCTACTTTTAGCCCAGTTGGAGAAATGCCACAAATAATACATGGTATTTTAACATTATTTTATCCTATAATACAACTCCTAGTCAGTGATTGATTATATTTCTTAGTATCCATGTAAATGAATCCACTGCTCTATAATGAGATGTGCCATATTTTCAAAATCAAATGCACATACCCATACCAGCATGCGCACACACGTTACTTGTTTTCAATATCCAAAGCAAAAAATTAAAGAAAATTATTTTCTTATTATAGTTCATTTGTTCTGTATAAAGAGAAAGATATGATTATAATTAATAAGTTAAAAATAAAAAGTAGGAATAACACATCAGGTATCATATCAAACACAGTACAAAAGAGCAAGAAAAAGGCATTATTGTACATTTGAAAACAAAAGTTAAAAGCAGAAATAAACTAACAAAATTGGTAAGATACAGATGACTTGCTCATAAGAAATTATTTTCCTTTTCAAAGAAATATTATGATCTGATGGAATTGCAGGTTTAAAATTACAGCTACTACCACTTCCAGGATACTTTCTTATGAAGATAAATACTACAAACTTAGAAGATTAAGATAAATACAAAGTTAGAATATTGCATTAATTTTATTTTTATTATTATATTAGAAACTAATAGAAGTAGAAAATGAGAGGAGTTTCAGTATCTTTTGATGACATTTAATAAATAATCCTATTGTCTTCTCTGAGAGCCCCATACAAACATGAAAATAAATTATTTCTACTTGAAAAAAAATGTTTTACTGACTAATACTAAACATGCCTGTTTTTTCTTTGTCAAAGATAAATGTTCTGTAGATTACAAATTTTCACTATATATACATAACAGTGAAATAGAATCATTAATTGTGGATATGTAACTTCTGGGATTATGTAATAAAAATTCCAGCAATTTTCAAATAAGGAACTTAAAGCCAGGAGATGTTTTATGACCTTATGTTACAGAATTGCAGTGATAGAAAGACCATTTCATCTTTTCCAAACCTCCAGTTGATGTTTGAATTCCCTCTATCACATCTATATAAGATCAGTTTCCTAACATTAAAGACCAACACCAGCACTAAGTTTATTACTTCCAAATGTATTTGTCCCACAAATACCACATGTTCTACTTATACAAATATAGATTCTCTAATATAAAAAATAAAGTTAGGGCTGGCTGGTTAGCTAAGTTGGTTAGAGCGTGGCCTTGTAACACCAAGGTCAAGGGTTTGGTTCCCCATACAAGCCAGCCACCAAAAAAAACCAACAAAAATAAATAAAGGTAGATGCCACCTATTCCACAGGAAAAATTAATATTGAAAAAAAAATTGAGCTCTTATTTATATATATGCATATGTGGTTAATTTTTATAGTAGGCATTGTAATCTAAACCATTTCAAATAAGTGAATTCAGCTTATTAAAATGCAAGTTAGATGAGGTTTAGATAACATTCGTTCAACACAACTTTTTGTGTTTTTAAATGGAATTTATGTTCAAATTGATTTTATATTATTATCCATTCACTCCTTTTTATCTCCTAAAACAAATATTCAAACTTCTGCATCAGTATCATATTTATTGCAGTTTTTACATTTAAAAATACATTTTTTTTTTTTTACTTAAAGTAAATTGTCTTATAGATGCTTAAAAAAAGAAAAATAGATAAGGCTAGGTCCTTTCAGAACCAGGAATACAATTAAAATATTTGGCCTGAGGTGAAACTTTGTTAGCTGGAAGCATTGGCTTGTTTTATTTTAAGGTGTTATCCTTTACTTCACCCAACCAAATAATCAAGTTTAGCTCTAAGCATGCATATAATCCTGTCCCTCTCCCCCCACATATATATACTCCCCAAACACGCAAATTTATTTAATGACATGCTATTTATATCATTGAACTCTGATTCACAGAATTTTCTTCTACAGATTTCTTCTTTGGGTTTATAATCTTTTCATTTAATTTTCCTTATTATTTTAAAATTCCAGATTTGTGTTAAAATTACCATGAAATCTTCAAATTCATTTGTAATACTTAGAAAGTCAACTCTTAAACATTTCAGAGGAAAATATAGGTAGATTCCTACTTAAAATTCATGTCTGGAATGGGAAAATCTAGATTTATATCAGAAAATACAAAATGCAAATATTGTTAAAAAGTATTTTGAAACAGCAGGAAAATTCACAAGTGGCAGAACTAAATTTAGAGCAGCTGAACACTTCAGTAGAATTAAACCTTAGTTTACCATGGGGGTGAGGGTGGGGGTGGAAGAGAATCACAACAAAAAGCATCACTTGAGAGAGATGTAGCTATTCTTTCACTATAGATAAGGGTCACGGATAAAGAATCTTAAAACTAGAAGGAGACTGAGCAGTCACGCAGTCCTAACTTAGTATTTTAATAGAAAAAACTAAGGTAGGAAAAGGCAGATCATTGTCCAAAACCACACAACTAATAATTGCTAAGAATCAGATCTCTTAACTCCTTTTCCAATGATCATTTTTGTTTTTTTTCCTAAATATGTGATATGAATAAATAGTTTATAACTGCTCAGCCCTGTCTCTACCTTCCTACTTTTCAAATTAAGAAGAAAAAAATTACCTTAAAATGTTCCAATAAAATATCCGTAATTTTAACGAATTGGGTAGAATGACAATTCGGAATTAGTGAAATGGTTATTTTAAACCGAAAATCAATTTTGCTTTTTAAATTTTTATGGCATGAACAAAACCTAATTGCATAATATTTATGGTTGTTCGTCACCATAAAATTGATAATAAGTAATATGTAAATAATTTTAAGTTACAATTGAGAAAGTTAAATATATCCCTTGCATTCCTGTTCATGATGTGTTTTTTTTTTTTTAGGAAAATAGTTGATACTCAAATATCCCATTAGGCAGATTGCATAATTTTTTTTGATTAGTGGGGTTTCGTTTAAGCAAATTTTCTTTATTTCACTTGGTGTCATTTAAAAACTTAAATAGCCTTCTGAACTATCACATCACTTTTTAAGAAATTCATAGGAACTGTAGCTAATTAAATAATTTATACTTAAAAGGGAATAATATTTCTTTTCCTTCCTCTGAATTATTTGAAAAGTATTTTAACCTATTTTGTTATAAAAAATATTTCCTAAGCTGGTCTATTGAATTTAAATGTATCTGTTTTTTCTTAGCATACCCAGTTATATTTATTTTAATATAGTGCACAATAAAATACCTTTCCTCTTATGATATTAATTTTTAATATCATAAGATAAAAAATAGCAGCAAGATATTTTAGATGAACTCCCAGTAGTTGTAATTCACTTTCATACATTTTGTACAGTATGGATTGACATCAATCACAGTGTCAAGAGCAATGATAGTGAATGGAAATGATTATTGGCAGAATTATTACAATCTATTCCAAAGTTTTCCAATTTTACCATTTTCTTAAAAGTGTCTTAATATTTCAAATATGCTAAATTTTTAAGTAACAATTTATTTTAAAAATCAAGTTTATTAAATTCTTTCCATTAATCTAATGCCCCAGCTTTTTTTAGTTTTCTAGTTTAATTTCATAAAATTGGATTAATACAAGTGGTTTATGATAAAGTGTTAAGATTTTGCTAGGATAAAAAAAGTTGGATCGTTTTAAAAAATACCTGTGTGTGTATATATACATATACACACATGCAGGTTTCTCTCTATAGAATATACAAAATCATTGCATACTGATTAGTATATTACTCCTCAATGACTATATCGCACTTTTTTTTCTTTTTGATTTTTCTCTGGGTACCTTATATCAGGCTTAAGAAAGCAGTTTCTTTAACTTGCATAATTTCATGCTAACAAAATTTGTTAACTTGAATTTCATTTTAAAATTGTATTTCCTGATACATGTTTTTGTTTGTTTTCTTAACTAGTGAAAAAGGCCATAGATTTTAAATCTAGAGGATTTAAATTGTTTCCAGGGAAAGACAACAGCAACAAGTTTTCTATCTGTGAGTGTACTCCTTTTTTGTTACTTTCTCTAGTGCAAGAGTTACATTTGTGGTGTCTGTGTTGTTTGTGTGTGTTTTATCAAAATATTTGTGTATTTACCAAATTAACTGCATTAATATCTATATAACATGCATGATGAATATTCAGTATTTATTGTATTCAAATGCGTATTTAGTTAGTTAATGGATTAAACTGGCAAGCTCCCAAACTCAGATTGTTTTTTGCTAATATTTATTCCATTTTCAACATGTAAAAAAAAAAACTCTTTTGATCTCATGTGTTGATGTATTGATTAATGTCAAGTTTTGTAATTCTAGGATGTAAGGTAAAAATTCCTGAAAATCCTAAATTGGTAGTCTCTTATAGGAATTTTTGTTTGAACATCTCCAAATTTCAACAAAAATGTTTTTCTAAGGAACTTTTTTTTATAATAGCAATTTTTATTTAAGGAAAAAAGTATTCTTAGTGTGAGTTAATTTATTCAAATCCTTTGAGTCAACAGTCTTTTGTAAATTAATTAATTGTTTAATTATTTATTGTTACTCTTTTGAAAATCTAATGAAATGGCCTGAAATACACAATTCTG
>NW_007727364.1:137400-138689 GCF_000696425.1 Galeopterus variegatus
ACCTGATAAAACATATTTATAACTATTTCTTTAACAAAAAGTATTCATTATAGTTTTATTTTAAAAAGGTTATTACCTGTATGTTTATTGACTTGTACATATAAACAGTAAATGACACAAATTGAGCTGTCATGTCAATTATCAAGAAACAAACTTGGGGCCTCTATGTTATCAAATATTTTATGGTGTCACAGCTTTAAAATGTGATATTTATATTTTGTTAGTTAGACTTGAGAATACTAAACCAAAACCTGCAGATATCAACAGGAAATCACTGATCAAGTTGGGTCACCTGTATGTAAAGCACTAAACAGTTAATTTCAAAGTATTTAGCTGTGTAATTATGATTTTTTTCATATATTCATAGGGTTAAAAACATTTTCAGAATTGATAACTGTGTGTTTTTAGGAAAATGAATAATGCTCCATTTGACTCATATAAATTATTCAATACATTTTGGAAACACACATATTTCCTATAATAGAAAATATGAATAGAAAAAAATTGCCAGGTGAGGTGATTCCAACATATCATATTTCATCATGTCAACATGAAATAAAAGTTAAATGCTTGCAGAATTCAATATTAGGTTTACTATTTTTTTCTAATATTTTGTCTGGCCCATGTGTTTNTTAATTTATTCAAATCCTTTGAGTCAACAGTCTTTTGTAAATTAATTAATTGTTTAATTATTTATTGTTACTCTTTTGAAAATCTAATGAAATGGCCTGAAATACACAATTCTGTTTCCAAATTCAGGGCTTTATAGATCATCTGAGGCCATCCAATAATCTCAGATAAAGAATAACTGAATTAGAGTATTCATGTATATTACCATAAACAAACATGGAATAATTTCTTAGTAGACTTATGCATTTTTTGTGGTAGAAATTAATAGAAGTTGGTAGAAATTTCCAGCCTCACTGTTCATACACATGCTATTAGAAACTTTGAATCAAGTCACTTATAACACGATATGTGACTTCTAAAATAACTTATTGATAGTAAATGACAGTAGTTATTATATATTATGTATATGTTAATACTGTTTATTCTTCAACAAGAATATATTTTTAACTTTATATATCTTCAATTCAAAATCACCTGATAAAACATATTTATAACTATTTCTTTAACAAAAAGTATTCATTATAGTTTTATTTAAAAAAGGTTATTACCTGTATGTTTATTGACTTGTACATATAAACAGTAAATAACACAAATTGATCTGTCATGTCAATTATCAAGAAACAAACTTGGGGCCTCTATGTTATCAAATATTTTATGGT
>NW_007727364.1:138923-140051 GCF_000696425.1 Galeopterus variegatus
TTGCAGAATTCAATATTAGGTTTACTATTTTTTTCTAATATTTTGTCTGGCCCATGTGTTTATTTTGGAATTCTAAGTAGAATTACAGGGTATAGGATTGATTTGCCCTTTTCTCATTTTGTCTACAGAAATGTTATTTTATATGCTGCTTGCTTCAAATTTTCAGATGTTCTGGAAAATTCAGGCTGTTTATACCAACAAATGTAGGATTTGTTAAAGCACTATAAAATGTATATAACTTTCTACACATGTTTGTGTGTTGCCTTAGTGGAAATGTAGATTATTTTTATTGTTCTTGTACATGGATTATGAGCGTGAACAAAAAGGGAATTTACATACGATTGTGTATCTGAAGAAAAAGAATCTCTGACTTTAAAAAAAAAATCTTTTAAGGAATATTTGCTCTGAGATTGTCAGGTAAAAAGTTAGGATGAGGCAAAAATGCTAATAATTTACCTTATACTTTAAAACAAATCTTGAATTTACCCATTGTATTTTATTTAATTTTTTTAAAAAATACTTTTTTAAAAAAATTTTACTTTTGAATATAAATAGTTCTCACTTCAACCAAAACAAGATATTTATGTCAATTTTGTCATAGTCACAAAAGAGCAAGCCAACATCATTTTAAATTTCATTTTACTACAATTTTTTTAAGTATTTAATAACTGGTTTCAAAATTATATTCTCTCATGGTTGTTTGTAGCAAAGGATTATATTGTTTTAATTTGAATATTTATTATATATCTACTATTAAGTAAGCATTTGGGTCTTCATCTCGATTAATATCATTTATTTAACAGAGCAAAATAATTAAAAAGAAAGACAATCTTTATCTGACATTCACCTTTTGAAAGAAAAAAAAAATCAAGCTAATTTTCTTTGAAAAAAACATGAATTCTATTACTGGAAGGGCCAGAACTGAACATAAGCATGGAGGACATGAAGTATACACTTTGCCAAAGAGTGTTTTCCCACAATGGCACCTTTAAAGTTTAACTAAGAAATGAATAAACAGAAGTTCAGGAAGCTCCGGTAGTGTTCATGGGGAGAACTTGATTGTTTAAAGGCTAATTCAGGGTTGGCCCGGTGGCACACTGGAGAGTGCGCCGCTTGGGAGCGTGGCGG
>NW_007727364.1:140923-142982 GCF_000696425.1 Galeopterus variegatus
AAAATAAAGGCTAATTCATACTTTTTTTTCAGCTTTAATACCTGAGATCTAAATAACCCCTATCTATCCCTTCTTGTTGTTCCTTAAAAATGGTAGGTTTGACCAAAAAAAGGAAAAATAGAATTCTTTTTTAAATTTAAAAAATAAAAAATATATATATTTTTAAATTGTTAATTTAATGAAATAGTAGTTTGCCAACTATTCTAGTAGGCCCTTCAAGAATACAAAAGTGGAATTGTAAAGAAACTGAGCCTCCCATAAATTATTGTATTTGTCTTTTCTATTCTTCAAATCCATATTTTCATTTATTCATATTATCCATTCATTCCACAGTTCTTCCATGGCAGCACCGTGCTAGACTAAGAAGGTTAAATAAAATATAGTCTCAGCCCTGAACAATCCAACATTTTACTGGGAAGCAAATGATATAAGAGGCAACTCTTTGTAGAATCTGAAGTGTGGTAGTTAAAAATAATGATACACTATCTATGATGTTTAAGTTCAAAAAAATATCCAAAAACACTGCATTTTATATGTTGGAATGGAAATCTAAATTATAAAAATCTGAGAAAAGTTGCAATGTAAGTAGTTGGAAGAGGCAATGGGGAGGTGTGTTTTAGAGTCCACTTATTTTCATTTTAGAGTAAATTATGTGCTATATAAAATCAGAAATCTTAATAAAACATACTTATAATAACAATATTATATTTTGATGTTGACTAACTTTAGAGTGTTTTTTAAGATAAGACATGCAATAGTATGGTAAATTAATTAAGATTTCTGAAGTATATTTTATAAACACATATAACAAAGACACTTCAATGTTATAAGAAATAAATAATTCTATTTCTAAAATCCTATAAATTCTTTCCACCTCTTTCTTTTCCACTGATGTGTAGGAAAAAGGACTTATGTGGCATTAATAATAATAAAAAACCCTTAAAGACCAGAGCAAAAAAGACTTTTTTGTAAGTGATAACCTTTTCAAGAGGCAGCAACCAGCCCATATAAGTGAACATTTACTCATGTTTATAGCATACTGCATGTTATTATTCAGTTTAAAAGAAGTGAAAATTATAAATCTGTCCAATTGCTTCAATTGCATTATATAGTGAAAACAGCATATTAAATGAATACTAACTTCATTTGAACATCTTAGCATCACTTAACTATGGGTAATTCTGAAATATCTAAATATCAGAGAACATAAAAGAGTATATATTTTGTTTGTAATTTATTTTTTATTTTAAACATTTATGATTAAAGAATAATAAATACATGTACCATGCAGAAGTTTTTTCATTATCTTTACATTTTACATTGGGAAGTCTTTTCTCAGTTGCAGATGTCCAAACATAGTAGTTTGAATGATTCTTCCAAACAGACAGAAATAACTTGAGAATTAAAATCTTAAGAACTGGGATTAATCAGGTGAAAGTGGTGAAAATTATTATGCTCTGCATTTTAAGATAAAATGTGTGGAAAAAAATGTTTTGAATTTTAGTTAATGACATAGTTTCTGCCTTGCTGAGCTTTCTGAACAGAAAGCTTTGTAGACAGCTTCCTGTCAGAGGTTAAGAGTAGAATAAGACTACCTGTGTTTAAATATAGACTCTGGCTGGCATTAACTAGCAATATGACTTGGGACACATTTCTTGACCTCCCTTTGCCTCAGTTTCCTCACTTGTATGAGGTGTATAATATTAATATCTACCCTCACAATCTTCATTGTTGTGACAGTCTTAATTGCTGTGAAGATGAAAAAGTTAATACACATAAAGTATATAGAATAGTCCTTGAAATATAATACTGTGTGTTAACTATCATTAAAATTCATATAAAAATATTTAACAAAGTCTTACTTTTTACGACAATAATGATGGTGAAATGGAAAAAATGGAATTTTTCTAATTTTTATTTTTTAAGAAAAAATATTCACAAATTGTTTGTATATTACCCTGTAATCTGTATTATATAGTGCAATATAATAAAGTAATTAAACCTAGGTCATGCCACCTCTTTTCTTCATCTCCACCCATGTCAAAAAAAGTCACATTTT
>NW_007727364.1:143650-145081 GCF_000696425.1 Galeopterus variegatus
AAAAAAAAAAAAAAAAAAAAAAAAAAAAAACCTTAGAGAATAATATGAAAGAAATGAAGTATTATCTTTTGAAAGAAGTGGAATTTGAGCTGAGTCTTGAATATTAGATAGGATTTTGATAGCCAAAGAGAAAGAAAGGAAAACTTGGAGACATGGATAAAACACAGACAAATGCATGGAATGAGTGTGTCTGAACAGCAAAACTGTGTTAACAATGAAGAGGCAGCTGGATTTGAGTGATGGAAGCACCTTAGTAACTAATGAGAAATACAATTGATGTAGTAGAAGAAGTAGAGTCATTGGAAATTTGAGCAGTAAAAAAAAATATGTTTTAGGTTTAGTCCTCCTCTAGTATTCAGGATGGATTGGAGGTGAATAATAATGGAGTCACAAAAGCATCAAAGTGATTAAATTGAATTTGAGCAGACACATGAGAGGACAATGGGCATTTTGGCAGATTATCTCATAGGCCATTGAAGGAACAAGGAAGGAGCCTGGAAAAGATGACAAAACCATAGATTAGAAGTTATTAGCAAAGAGGTCATTTCTCAAGCCATGAGGGAAATACAAAATATGGAGAACTGTGGGTCAGTGCTTTAAATCTTTCCATTGTTAAAGAATCAGCCCAATTAAGAGAGTGGCCCAAAAACCCAGAAGGTAAAAAGGATTTAAATAGCAAGTTAGAAGACCAAAAGAAGCAAAAATACCACATGCTTTCAATGAGTGAGCATGTAATTAAGTGGACAAGAAGGATATTGATGGCAATACTAACAAAGTAATTTTTTTAGCATTATAGAAACAAATGCAAAATTTCATATCTAATTAAGACGATGACAACTTTACCATAACCATGACTGTTGGGCCATTATCTGGTTAGCTATTTTTCCTATCTGATGAATCAACTTGAACACAGTGACCAATTTAAAATAAATGATCCAGAGATCCAATGGTTCTCAACTTTGATTTTACATTAAAATCACCTTGAGAGTTATTAAAAAACAAAAACAAATAAACAAAAAATAACTGATGCCCAGGGTCCTACTTTAGACTATTTGCAGTAGAATATCTAGGGATAGAACCAGGAATTTTTGTTTATTACAGAAAGATCTGTAGCTGGTTCCAATCCACAGTGGGTAGGAAAAGAATCATTGCAAGGTTTAGGTTTTTTCTTCTCTGGAGTCTCTACTTAGGCATTATTCTTTTCTTAAAAAGAGAAAACAAATTAATAAAGAGCAAAAGAATAGAAGTTATTCTCCAGTTCACTGCAAGGTTGAATTTATAAAACAACATCACTCAGATGTTTCAGAAATATGTGGTTTAATAATCTTCCCACTAAAAAATTTATTTTGAGGATTTAGTTATTCAATGTGATCCCATTCAGTGAAAAAAAATGAATAAATCTTTCAATAATTGAGTGCTCTGAAGAAACTG
>NW_007727364.1:146662-149178 GCF_000696425.1 Galeopterus variegatus
ACTGTAATATCAATTAATTTACATAACTATCAAATAATACTTTTTAAAATTCTTGAATATTGATTGGTCCTCTATAGCATTTTACAAATAAAAAATATAAAAAATATGGGGCTAGTGGTTGGCCAACTTGGTAGAATGTGGTGGTGATAACAGCAAGGTCGAGTCAAGAATTCAGATCACAATATCAGTCAGCTACACACACACAAAAAAAAGATATAAAAATTATGATCAAAATATTTAATGATCATTTATTAATTCTTGGTACATAATTGATTATGCATATTTATTGGGTACAGAGTTGAATGTCAGCACCTGTGTACAATACATAATGATCAAATCAAGATAATTAGTATATTCATCTTTACAAAACATAATCAATCTTTGTGACCTGATAATTTAGTTAAAATTCACAACTAACTGTTTACTCAAAGTATCTATGATATATTAAATAGCATTTTTCAAGTCATGAAGATGTAATCACTAATTTTGGAAAAGCATTCTGAAGTCAAAAATAAAATAAGAATTAAGATTTTATAGAAGAGAATAAAGATGTCTTGGGGGGACACACACAATTGAAGAAGATCCCACTCTCATTTTTACTGGAAGAATTATGTGTCCAGCCTGCAGGGAAGGAAGAGCCTTACATTGAGGAAGAGTTTGAAGAGCTGTTCCAGGAAAATAAAAATCAGTGAAGCTCAGTTATAGAGTGTAAATGGGCGAAAAAAGTACAGAATGAAGTTGAAGAGATAAGGAGAAACTAGATCTCTTCTGCAGCAAGGTAAATTGGCAGTCATTCACCTTAATCCAGATTTAAGATATATTTTGTTTTAAGCACAAAGTATTCTTTTTTTTAAATAGGAGCCAACATTTCCAACTCTTGAGACTTCATACACACACACACACACACACACACANTGTTAGATGTTAATATTAATATTTAGAACAGTATGTCATTGAATATGAGCATCGTTTTTTTTCTTATACGTTCATAAATAGAAAAAATGTTTTTGTCTTCATTATTAGTTTATAAAATTATGTTAACTTTCTATACTTAAATGATAGTGATTATAATAACAAAATACAAGAATACATTTTATGTGCATTTTATATTTTTAATTCAACCTTGATTTTCTAATCATATGTATTTTGTTTGTTTGTTTCTTTTTTTTTTTTTCCTGCTGTTACAGTAAATGAGGGAGGTATTAAAACAGCTTCCAATTTATGTCCAGATCCAGGAGAACCAGAAAATGGGAAGAGACTTGGATCAGATTTTAGGTAATATTTTAAATTGTTTATTTTATTATTAATCTTTTTGAAGTTTATTTTAATTTATATCTTTAAAATAACTAATAATCTGGAAATGAAGACCTGTTAACTTCAAACTGGCAGCTAGATTATTATTATTATTTAAAAGTAACTGATAAATAATACATCAATTTTATCAGGATACTTTTATTGGAGTTTATATTACTAATTTCTTCTTAGGTAGTAAGCAAAAAAATCATGAGATTTAGATTTTAAAGGTAAGAGTTTGAATTCAAATTCTGCTACTTATTAGTTTTCTGGTCTTAAGTAAATTGCTTAATTCTTTCTGCCTGAGTTTCCTCTTCTGTAATATGTAAATTGAACTCATGGTGTACAATGGTAAGATTCAAATGAGATAATGCCTTTGAAACCCTCCAGCAACTGTTCTATAAACATCTTATTTGTATTTTCAGAAGTAAACACAACTTGAATATGTTTTATCTTCATCATAAAATGAGTATTTGTTTTATTAAATTGAAATTAAGATTACCAGCAACCTAGAGAATGCATATAGTATACTGTAATATCAATTAATTTACATAACTATCAAATAATACTTTTTAAAATTCTTGAATATTNATCCCATTCAGTGAAAAAAAATGAATAAATCTTTCAATAATTGAGTGCTCTGAAGAAACTGCTAAAAATGATGTACAATGGCTGAGTAAAACACAGTCATAGGAATTGGTTGAGGGCAAAGCCATTATTCTGGCTTTCAGTATTATATGTATATTATGAATTATGATTCAGTGACATGCTTAGTAATTTGCACCATTGTTTTACTTTAATAGTGGCAGAACAAATTGTTTTGTTACATACGAAATACAGAAGTGTTAATAACTTTAAACTTTTTCCATAGGTTTTTATTTTTCTATTGCAATTTTAAAAATAACAGGGACCCAAATGACACTGTCATAACTACTGGTGACTTCATTACAGCCAACAATTAATGGAAATGCTGGAACTGAGACACTGGGAATGTGCTTCTAGAGATTTTGCAATTTGATAGTAATAAAGTGTTAGATGTTAATATTAATATTTAGAACAGTATGTCATTGAATATGAGCATCGTTTTTTTTCTTATACGTTCATAAATAGAAAAAATGTTTTTGTCTTCATTATTAGTTTATAAAATTATGTTAACTTTCTATACTTAAATGATAGTGATTATAATAACAAAATACAAGAATACATTTTATGTGCATTTTATA
>NW_007727364.1:151015-152199 GCF_000696425.1 Galeopterus variegatus
ACACACA
The DNA here is from genome assembly GCF_000696425.1 of Galeopterus variegatus. Lineage (NCBI taxonomy): Eukaryota > Metazoa > Chordata > Mammalia > Dermoptera > Cynocephalidae > Galeopterus > Galeopterus variegatus. The sequence goes on from NW_007727364.1 coordinate 151,023, forward strand.
CACACACACACACACACAGATTTTTGTATTCTCTTGTTATATTTGGCAACTCAAACCAAAATACTTTCATGGCTACATCTGCTGAAACAAATTAATAGCTCCTCTCTCAAAACTGAGCAGGCTCTTGGTGGTTTACCATGATTAATCTAGGCTACTTCATTCGTTTAGGACCCACTTATGATGGGAAATTGTAAAAATTTGAGAGAATGGCCTGATCCAATTTATATTTTCAGTGGATCATATTTTCTGTTTTAGGTAAATGGATCAAAGGAACCATAAATTTTAGTTAGAAGACTACTACAATAGGCTAGGGGAAAGATGGTAGAGACTTGAACAATGATGTCGGCAGTGAACTAGACAGATTTAAAATACCTTTAGAATATAAAATCATAATATCCAATGATAATTTAATGTGGAAACTGAGAAAAACAAAAGAATAAAGGATGATTCCCAATTTTCTGGGCTTGAACAACATGAGTACATAGTAAATTATAATATTTAATAAAGTGTAAATCCAGAGGTTTGAGTAGAAAAATTGAGAGCTCAGTTTTGAAGTTGTAAATTTTCGGTGATTTAGGGATTATCAGGTGGATATGTTAAGTTAGTAGTTGAATATAATCGAAGTTCAGAGATACCAGGAAACCATCAGAATATATATTATAGAGAATATTGTGGTAACATAAGTAGATGACATCATTTAGAATATGTAGAGAGACAAGAGAACATGTGACATAGTCCCAGAGGTCTACACTGTGTGATGCACTGATGGAATACAAAGAGCTATCAAATTATGCTCATAAGTGACTAGAGAGATGGGAGGATACCTAAGAAGGTGGCTGAAACAAGAGAAGAAAGTCCTTTAAAAAGAAGTTGAGAAGTATTGAATGCTATCCAAAAATTGAATATGATGAGGAAAGAAGGTGGTCTCTTCAGTTTCACAATGCGAACGTTCTTGACAAGAGTAACTTCAGTGGAATTATAGACATTGAAAACAGAATGAAATAGGCTGAAGAGCAGAGACGACACAGAAACGGAGTGGAAGGCGCCAGACTGGCCCAACTCTGTGAGCTCTGTGAGTCACCCCCAGTCCAGCCCCACTTGCAGGGCTGAAGCCCGTCTGGCTCCCGCCTGCCTGGCTCCCACCTACCACACCAGGCTAGGCCCCGGCATCAGCGCT
>NW_007727364.1:155160-155471 GCF_000696425.1 Galeopterus variegatus
TGTGTGTGTGTGTGTGTATGTATGTGTGTGAATTGATTCATTCACCTTTAGAATAGAGCACCCAGAAATCAACCCACGCACTTACTACCATTTGATCTTTGACAAAGGCACCTAGCCTATTCATTGGGGTCGGGACTGCCTCAGCATAGGGTGCTGGGATAACTGGATATCTATATGCAGGAGATTGAAACTAGATCCATACCTCTCACCATATACTAAAATCAACTCAAAATGGATTAAGGATTTAAATATACACCCTGAAACAATAAAACTTATTAAAGAAAACATAGGAGAAACACTTCAGCAAATAG
>NW_007727364.1:156471-165815 GCF_000696425.1 Galeopterus variegatus
ACACACACACACACACACAAAACAAAAAAACAAACAAAGAAACAAACGAAAAAACCGGGGTGGGGAGGAGAGGAAGATAAAACAACCACAATTTTTTTGAAGTTCTTACAACAAGCAAATGGAAAAGACATGCTTGGGTGGGAGGGGGGAGAGGGAGGAGGGAGGGAGGTTTCGGTGATGGGACATAATAATCAACTACATTGTATATTGTAAAAAAAAAGAAAAAGAAATAGGCTGAAGAATGAATCTAATAGGTAACAACTTCAGAGCATCAAGCTATCTAAAGCAGGAAAATAATAATAATAATAATAGTGGAGCAGTTGTTGTGTAGTCATTATGAAGTCAAGAGTGACTTTCTTTTTAGAGATTCAAGAGAACAATAATCCCGTAAGTAAAAAACAAACAAACGAAAACTGCATAATTTCCTAAGAGAGAATAAATAGGATCACCAGAACAGGAGGAAAGGAATTATTTTTACTGTAACAGGAAGGAAGATAGAGATGTGAAGGGAAGATGCTGCTAGGCTTGCAGAGTTTTTGATGGGAAGATGGGAGAGCTCATGTTTAATACTTTTACTTTGGTAATGCTTCATCAAGCAAGATTATTATATGAAAATGTGTGTATAGGGAGATGGGGATGGACAGGAGAGGAGGTTTAAGGCAGAAAAAAATGGATAATAGTTGTTACCAAAAGCAGGAGAATGAGCTTGATATGGAAATGTTGCCTCACTAGGTAATTTTCAGTGCCCTTTTGAGATTGATGATAATCAATCTGCCTTGTTAGATGACTTCCATCTAGCATTACTGAGCTTCCCAGGTACAAACATAAAAAGAATTGTGCAAAATCATGATAAAACTCAGTGCATTTGGGAATTTGCCAATAATTCTTTCAGTCATTCAGATCAAAAACATGATTGTAGAGCAAAGAAATCTTCAAGTAGAGGTGTTAGTTGGTGGTCCTTTAAAAGGGGAGTGGACTAGATTGTCTTTCAAGGTCAGTTTCTGCTATGAACATATCAATTCAGAAGCAGTAGTTGAAGTGTTTATATATTCATCTGTTTCGGGGTGGGGGAAGAACGTTGTATATATTTCAAAACAATAGAACAACAATCATCCTCATCTGAGCTATGGGAATCACCCCAAAGAATAAGAAGGGGAAAGCTGGTAAAGGAATAAAAATGATAGACAAAAGATAAATCATTATATTAGGAAGTACATTTAGTGAGGGCTTGAATTAGCAGTTAACTCTCTTTTTCTGGGTCTTTATCATCTCAAAGAAAAATTAGGTGGTGGTTACTCAATAAATCACCACCTCCATCTATGGAAGCCAGAATGGCTTTACCTGTGTGATACTTTATCCATATGATACTCCAGTTCTTTGAAATACCCCAAAACACAATCTTTGAAATAAAAAAAAAACAAAAAAAAAAACTGATGTTATACCTCATTAAAGTTAAAACTCCTGCCCTGTGAAAGACACTATTAAGAGAAACAAAGGACAAGCCACAGATTGGGGAACAGTATTTGCAAATCACGTGTCTGATAAACTATTTATATCCAAAATATACAGAAAACAGAAAGAAAAACAAAAAATCTGAACAGACCCCTCACTAAAGAACATATACAAGATGGCAGAGTAGCATATGAAAAAAAAAGCTCCGCATTGTATGTCATTAGGGAACTGCAAATTAAAACAATAACGTACAACTACAGCTATTAGAATGGCTGAAGTCCAAAACACTGGCTCCAAATGCTGGTGAGGAAGTGAAGCAACAGGAACTCTTATTTGTTACAATTCTTGCTGTGTAATGGAGATGCAAACAAGGATTACTCAAAGCAACATGAATGCAATGAGATAACAGGACCTCAGCAACTCCTCTGTTACTGGGAGAAAACTGGGTATAGCCCTGATTCAAAGTAAGCTTGTTCTTTATTGTAAAGACAAGGAAATTTCACAAGAAAAATCAGTTGATTCAATCATTTCAAAAGGACACAAAGACATGGGCAATGTCACAAAAGTTATCTATGGCTAAGTATAGCTTAATCAATGGAAACTAGTAAAATCATCAAAACTAACAATATGACATTCCAAAGTATAATTTGTGAAAAGCTAAGTTGATCAAACTGTGATCATTATCTAAAATATAAACATCTCCTTAAATGATTTAAGCAAAAGTTACATTCTTATGATTAAATCTAAGTCTAATTATCTGTAAAGTTTCCTCCAACAAACAGCTTGCCATTAGCAAATATTTTTTCACAGTTTTCCCTACAGCAATTCTTTAACTTCTCTTAACAGATCCTGTATGTCAACCACCTGTTAGCTCTAAAATCATTAAAGTATACAATCCTATATCTAAACAGTGATTAGAGTTGATTAGATGGCCTGGTGTGTACTTTTTTAGCTGTGGGTTTTAGTCCCATACATGCATTACCTAAAAACCCTATACTAAAAATCAACTGAAAATCAACATATACTTGATTAGAATTGATTAGATAGACTTTTGCTCACTGGCTGTGGACTTTTGTCCCTTAATCGAGGACTTTTGTCCCATACATGCATTATCTAAAAACCCTATTCTAAAAATCAAATGAGAATCAAGATTTCTAACCCTGTACACTCATCTGTTGCCGATAGGAATACAAAATGGTAAAGCCACTTCAGAAGGCATTCTGACAGTTTCTTAAGAAACTAAACGTGATCTTACCAACAGTCATGCCCCTTGGTATTTACCTTAATGAGTTACAAACTTATGGCCACACAGAAGCCTCCACATGAATGTTTATAGCAGCTTTATTCATAATGAATGAAAATTGGAGCCAACCAAGGTGCCCTTCAATATGTGAATTAATAAACTGTGGTACATCCATATAATGGAGTATTACTGAGCAGTAAAAAGAAATGAGTTAGCAAGCTATGAAAAGACATGAAAGAACTTTAAATATGCATTGCTAAGTGAAAGCAGTCAATCCCAAAAGGCTACATACTGTATGATTCCAACTATCTGACATTCTGGAAAAAGACAGAACATAGTGACAATAAAAAGATCAGTGGTTGCCAGATGTAGGACGAGGGAGGGAGGGATGAATAGGTTGTACACAGGACATATATTATAGGGCATTGAAGCTATTCTGTATAATACATAATAATAGTGAATACACAACATTACACATTTGTCAATACCCATAGAACAAAAATGATCGAACCATAACGTAAACTATAAACTTTAATTAATGAAACATATCAATATTGGTTCATCAGTTGTAACAAACGTACCACACTAATACAAGATATTAAAAATGGAAGAAACTCTTGTCTGTTGAGGGGAGGGAGTACATACATAGAAAATCTCTGAACTTTCTGTGCATTTTTTTTCTATACACCTAAAACTTCTTTAAAAAATAAAGTCTGGTACAAATTTAAAACAAAGACATACAAGTGATTTTATATTTTGAACTAATTGATATACATGCACACACCCATATGTTACTTTAATGAAAATATATTATTAAAATATTTTTCTAGAACATTGGTTACAACCTCAAATATTGACTGTTTTATCATTCTCCTAGCCTGCCAGTAGTCTCTGCCAATAAGGAATTTAAAGAGAAAAAAAGAGATACTTCAATTATTAAGAGATAAGTATTTTTTACGGATAAGAATAGCTCTCCCATCTCCATTTCCATGGTCACGACCTCCGTTCACCCGTTTTATCATTCTCCTAGCCTGCCAGTAGTCTCTGCCAATAAGGAATTTAAAGAGAAAAAAAAGAGATACTTCAATTATTAAGAGATAAGTATTTTTTATGGATAAGAATAGCTCTCCCATCTCCATTTCCATGGTCACGACCTCCGTTCACCCTTTTTTCACAAGTTTTTAGAAAATTGCGGTCAGCTTTACTAGGTGCAGGTTTTATCCCTCCTCACCTACGTGTATGCTACTGTCATGTTAGTCTCCCATGTAACATTCACAATAATGTGTTTTTCTGTGTAAACTCCAACAGCAATTTCCTCTGGCCTACTTATACCCACATTACTCGATTTTGGCATTCAAAATACCTCAAAATATCTCCAATATTGCCAGGTTTATCTTCCATCCATGTTTTGTGTGGTGACGAATTACCCCATGGAGTTTGCTTCAAATATGTGATTTTTCCTGACTTCTTCCCTTAGTTATGCTGTTTTTTCCTCCTGGGATGTTTTATTCCAGCCTCTTTGCCTGAGTAGTCCTACACATTCTTCAAGTACTCACTCAAAGTCCTCCTCCATAAAGCTTTTCTTATTTTCCCAATCAGTTGCAATCTGATTCTTATTTCCCCTAGCATTGTGTGTACCCTCATTACAGTAGTTAGAATATTTTTTTCTTGTCTTTTAGAAAGGTTTTTAAGTGTAAGACCCTTGGAATCAGATATAGGATCATTCATTTTTCTGTGTGCCTGACAAAGGGAGTTCAATAAATGTAATGAATTGAATTGATTAAAATAGCAAAACTGCAGCTTCAGTATTTTTCCATTAATTTCTCTGATCACACGTCCTTGTATCAGGACCTCAAACTCATCAACTTACAGGCAGCAATTGATGAAACAGAAACATTCTTGTATGCATGTAATCAATATTTTTATAATCATTGTGGAAATCTATAAGAAAATCCTTGCAGAAGTAAAGTATTGTATTTGCTATATTTTGCTTACCATTTTGTGCTTGATCTCCAAGGTGAGAGTCCCAGCAACTGTGTTTTCAACTCTTAAAAGCTCTGTTTCTAATTTGAAATGCATATGGAACATAACAGGCTTTTAGAGGGAGTAATGCTGCCAAAGAGAAAATACTGCCAGCATTCTCTATGCTGAAAATGAGTTAAAATTTTAAATGTCTCTTCAAATTATAAGCATATGTCTGTGAAAGCTCAGCTTGTAAGATTCTTATATTTTACAGACTTTCTATCTACAAGAAAGGTCTTACCTAATACCTTCTCTGTCTGAAGCAGGTGAGATAGAGGAAGGGGGGAGTTTTGAAAATATCAAAAGAGATGCCACCAGAAAGGGACACAAATGTTCCTCTCCTTGAGAGCAAAGAATAATGTTAGCTCCAAATTTTGGATTTTCATTTAGATTATTAGAACATTGATATGTCTCAGCAGTGAAATAGCATCGGCATGCTACTCATCTGGCAATATTAAAACACCACTATATACAAAGAGTCTTCAAAAAGTTCATGGAAAAGACCATATTATCTGTTAATTATATTTTTCCACGAACTTTTTATAGTACCTCATATACTCAGGAAAAGCTATCATAATGTGAATCCATCACATTTTTGAGTGCAGACTCATGTTCACCTATTCTCCTAACATGAGCTTTCTAAATATGCTAGTATATTCAATTGTACATCTTTTGTAATTGCAAAGAGACCATTGACATATAAATGCTTCCAAAGGTGTTCTGTCTATCCCCACTTCACAAGTAAACTTTTCTATAGAATAGAAAACACCTGTGGTTCCTCCTTCCTTATCACACAGCTATAACCATTGCTAAAATCTATAATGCATGTAACCTCTTTTTTGACTTCAGTGACTGAGAAATAACTTGGTTTCTCTGAGTGCTGCCTCTCTGACCACCCATTTTTCACTCTTTTCTTGAATTAGCTTTCTCCTCCCACTTCCTAAAAATGAGCACTTCTCAGAGTTTCATCTTCAGAACACCCCTTTTCCTCTATAGCTTCTGCATCAAAAATAGTATCACCTCTGAAGCCTTCAAAATCATGAGTTTCTATGTTTCTTTCAAATTTTTATCACTTTCTTTCTTCTGAGATTTGGATATTTATTTTCAACTTTTTAAAGAAAATAATCGTTCCTCTAAATCAAGTATACATGATCCAAGTAAAAGAGCTTAAAATTTGGAATCAGATGAACTTTATTTCAAATTCTTTTACTCTTTACTTGACTTGAAGAAGATATTTATTCTCCCCAAATTTATGTTTGTTTTTCAATAAAAATCAAAAGAGTAACACCAAACCAAACTGGGGGTAGTGAAGGACTAGATTATCTAAGTCATAAAATTGATGAGTGAAGTACCCAGGACAAAGTAAAACTCAACAAATGCTAGGTTACCTGGCTTTCCTTTCTCTTTCTGATTTTCTTATGATTTCCCCAGTGAGTTTGGATTTTAAAATCTTAATTATTTCCCAACATCCTGAAACCCATTACTTCTACTTTTTCTATCTTATTGATTAGTTATCTTCAAATCTTATTACCTCTTTCTTTACACCTTAATACTTCTCACCTACACAAAAGCAATATTCTTGTATTTTGTTGTAAGAAGTACCACATTTGGCTTTCAGAAGAAGATTACTATTATGTAACCATTGCTATATTACCCCTTATCAAAAATTTGTATCTTCCCATACCTCATTGAATTCAGCAGTCATATAATATAAATTATCATACACAGACATACACCATAATTTAGCTTAAAAGCACCATTATTTTATTTGATATTTATTAAAACACTGTAGGTGTCAATATTTCTATTTTGCTAATGAGAAAACTTACATTCCCCAAATTCCCAAACTTATCAGTAATAAAAGCAGGCTTTAAACCCAGGGCTTATAGCTTGAAATTTGGTGCTCTTTTTTTCCTTGCTTATACATTTGCATTCTATTTTGCTAATGAGAAAACTTACATTCCCCAAATTCCCAAACTTATCAGTAATAAAAGCAGGCCTTAAACCCAGGGCTTATAGCTTGAAATTTGGTGCTCTTTTTTTCCTTGCTTATACATTTGCATTCTAGCATTTAAGTTCTTGCTTAATACAGTCCAAGCTAACTTTCTGGCATTATCTTTCCAGTTCTACCATATTGCGTTACAGAATGCTAAACCTGCCTTTTACAGAAAAATATATCATTTCTGGGGTGTAGTTTTGAAAAATAATGAAAGGAAAAAAAAACAAAAAAACACTGCACCTTTGAATTTACCAGTTCCCTAAGGCAAATACTTTGTCCTAATGCCACCATCTTTTATCAGCTCTGTAATACAGCACATGCTATTCTCTCTTCCTAAACTATAATCCTGACAATCTTTACTTGTAAGAATTCTATCCATTCTTCAAATGAATTTTCTTCATCTTCCTTGGTTTCTTATAACTTTTATCCATACTCCCTTGGCTCATTTGACTTGAATGATACTCACTGGTGTGCTTCCCTAATTCAATACTAGGTATTTATTCTATTTATTTAAAGCAGATGCTGTCTTATTTATTTATTTATTTTCATCACCAAGCCAAGGGAAAAAAAAGTGTAAATGCTTAAGAGAACCTTATTGTGGTAAATTTGAGTAAGCCTTCACTGTCACCTTCCTCTCATGTTATTTTTTAGACTAATGCAATTCAGACTTTTCATGCTGTTATTGTTTATATAGTAAGGTGTTTCTGGTCTCTTTGAGGAGGCTCCTTAGACAACATACATATTACCTAAGACTGAAAATAGAGAGTAATGAAAACTCCACTGTTTTATTGTTGCTTGGTGCCCAAACTGCTCATTATAATATTACCATATAAAAAGTAGCTCCTATAAAAAATGTATTTTAAATTGTATGAATATAAGAAAAAATAGTGGGACTAGATTTTGAAGGCTACTACAGTTTTGTTATCTAAGCTGATAGAACATTAGGATATATAACCTATGGAAATACTCAAATTGGACAGGTAATCTAAAAAGAATATTACATGAACAAGTCCTAGAACTTACACTATGTAACACTTTTATTTTATTTTATTTTGTGACCGGTAAGGGGATCATAACCCTTGGCTTGGTCTCACCCACACCATGCTCAACTAGTGAGTGCACTGGCCGCCCCTATATAGGATCCAAACCCACGGCCTTGGCGCTCCCAGCGCCGCACTCTCCCGAGTGAGCCACGGGGCCGGCCAGACACTATGTACACTTTCTGATGAGCTTAGCACTTTATCTATACTTTATACTCTCTTCTTTATCCTCATGGTCTCCTCAATTATGAAAGGGGAAAATAGACTTATTAAAATATTATGGTGACAATATTAAAAATAAGTTATACAAGTAACAGTTTGAGGCCACAAATAATTTGTTTCATGGCAATACTTTATTGAAGTAAACTTTAAAATGTACATATTTAAATTGAAATATAGCATTTAGAAAATAATTTTTGATGAATAAAAGACTAATTAGCATTTTCCTTATAAAAGGCTCTTAGTAGAATTAGTAACTACTGTTAATTGTACTTCTACCTAATTCATCAAGAATTTCCATTGATTCTACTTCCAAAGTATATTTTAGGTATGTCCAATAATGTTATTTAAAACCTGTCTAATTCATTCCACCATCATCTCTCACTTAGACTATCAAAACAGTCCCAAATGATCTGTCTTCTATTTCCATTGTCATCTATGATGCATTTACCACAAAGCAGCAACAGTGTTCATTTAAAAACAAATTCAATGAAGTTACTTCTCTGCTTAAAATTCTCCAATGGCTTCCCCCTTGCACTTAGAATAAAACTGATACTTTAAAAACATTCTCATACTACCTCTTCTCTTTGTTCCTCACTGAGCTTTTCCTCCCCATCTCTGATTCACCCATTCTGGCCTTGTTTCTGTTTCTAAAATGTACCTATATGCCACCAAGAAGGTGAAAGATCTCTACACCAAAAACTGTAAAACAATGGTTAAAGAAATTGAAGAATATAGAAAAAAATGGAAAGATATCCCATTTTCATGGATTGAAGGAATTGATAGTATTAAAATGTCCATACTATCCAAAGCAATCTACAGATTCAGTGCAATCCCTATCAAAACACTAATGACATTCTTCACAGAAAAACTATCCTATAATTTGTATAAAACCACAAAAGATTCTGAACAGCCAAAGCAATCTTGTACAAAAAGAACGAATCTGTAGGTATCACACTACCTGATTTCAAAATACACTACAAAGCTATAGTAACCACAACAGCATGGTACTGGCATAAAAACAGATACATAGACCAATGGAACAGAAAAGAGAGCCCATAAGTAAATCCAAACATTTAAAGCCAACTGATTTTCAACATTTATTCAAGAACACACATTGGGGAAAGGACAGTCTCTTAATAAATCATGTTGGGAAAACTGGAAATTCACATGCAGAAGATTGAAATTAGACTTTTTTCTCATACCATATATGAAAATCAATTCAAAATGGATTAAAAAACGTAAATGTAAGATCAGAAATTATGCAACTACTAGAAAATAGGGGAAAGCTCCATGACATTTGTCTGCAATAATTTTTTAAATGTGACCTCAGAAGCATGGGCAACAAAAGCAAAAATAGACAAATGAG
>NW_007727364.1:166481-169473 GCF_000696425.1 Galeopterus variegatus
AAGGGGAAAGCTCCATGACATTTGTCTGCAATAATTTTTTAGATGTGACCTCAGAAGCACGGGCAACAAAAGCAAAAATAGACAAATGAGATTACACATTAGTGAGAAGCTCCTGTACAACAAAAGAAATAATCAACAGAGTGAAGAGACAACATAGAGAATGGAAAAAAATATTTGCAAACTATACATCTGATAAAGAGTTAATATTTAAACTATATAGGGGACTCCAATAATTCTATGGCAGGAAAACAAATAACCCAATTAAAAAATGGACAAATGACCTGAAATAGACATTTTTCCAAAGAAGACATACAAATGGCCAACAGGTATGTGAAAAAATGCTCAACATCACTAATCATCAAGGAAATGCAAATTAAAACCACAATGAGCTAGCACCTTACACTTGTTAGAATGGCTACTATCAAAAAAAGAAAAGATATATGTCAGAGAGGTTGTGGAGGAAAGACAACCCACACACACTGTTAGTGGGACTGTAAATCAGTACATCCATTAGGGAAAGACTATGGAGGTTCCTCTGAAAGTTGAAAATAAAACTACCATATGACTCAGCAATTCCACTACCTAGTATATACCCAAAGGAAATAAAATCAGTTATGTCAGAGAGAGAACTGTATTCCTGTGTTTATTACAGTATTATTCATGATAGCCAAGATGTAGGGTTGACCTAAGTGTTCACCAATGGATGAATAAAAAAAGAAAATGTTGTATATGTATAACATTTATGGCTGAATATATGAAATGGAATGCTTTTCAGACATAAAAAGAAGGCAATTCTGTTATTTGTGATAAAATGGGTGAACCTGAAGGACATTGTATTAAGTAAAATAAGACAGGCATAGAAAGATATATACCAGCTATTCAGGAGGCTTCTGGCAATATGGCAGGATAAATGGTTTCTAGTGTCACAATCTCCCACAAATCAACCAATTTACAGCTATTAAATAGCAACAACAGTAGGCCTGAGAGCTGCACTGGAACAAGCAGGAGCCATGTGCCCTGTGACCCTGAATCCAGGCAAGTCCCTGCCACGCAGAGAGGTCTAAGAACTGCTGGGCCCACACACTCGGAGTCAGCCATGCCAGAACAAATAGGCACCATGGGACCCCCAGCCCAGTTCAGTCCTAACTGCCCAGAGAGGCCTGAGAGCCACCGGGCCCACATGCGCCAAATCAGCCATGCAAGAACAGGCTGGTGCCACAGGACCTCCAGCCCAGGCCAGTCACCACCACCTAGAAAGGCCCAAGAGCTGCTGGGCCCACATGCCCCGAGTCAGCAATGCCAGAACAGGCAAATACCACAGGACCTCCATCCCAGGCCAGTCCCTGCTGCCCAGAGAAGCCCAGGACCTGCTGGGACTACATGCTCTTAGACAGCCACACTGGAACAGGAAGGCGCCACACATTGCAGGAACCCTAGCCCAGTCCCATCCCTGCTGCCCAGACAGGCTTAAGAGCCACTGGGCCCACACAACCCAAGCCAGCCATTTCAGAACAGGACAACCCCAGCCCAGGTCAGTCTCCACTGCCCAGAACTGGCAGTCCCTTTGGGATCCAGGCCAGACATCAGGGTGGAATGAGTGGACCATGATACCCCCTTCCACAATGACTAAACACCAAAGGAAAGATACCAGAAATATGAAAAATCAAGAAATTATGTCACCACCAAAAGAAAATCATAACTCTCAAGCCCTAGATCCTATAGAATAGAAAGTCCTTGAAATGACCGGCAAGGAATTTGAAGCAACAATTCTAAGGAAACTAAATGAGATACAAGAAAACTCAGTTAGACAGAACAATGACATGAGAAAAAATATACAGGACCTAAAAGAAGAAATGCACAAACCAATCAATGCCCTGAAAAAGAATGTAGCAGAGCTTCTGGAGCTGAAGGATTCATTCAACAAAATAAAAAACACAACAGAAAATTTAACCAGCATTCTAGAACAAGCAGAAGAGACAGTTTCTAACCTTGAAGACAGGCTGTTTGAATTAACATAGGAGGACCCCCCCCCAAAAAAAAATTTTTTTTTAATTGAAGAAAATCTAAGAGAGATAACAGACAACCTTAAGCACTCAAATATCCAAATCATCAGTATTCCAGAAAGGGATGAAAAAGAAAATGGCATTGAAAATATGTTCAATGAAATAATATCAGAAAACTTCCCAGGTATGAGGAAAGTCACAGATCTTCAGATTCAGGAGGTCTAAAGATCCCTATACATATTCAGTCCAAAAAGGTCCTCTCCATGACATGTTATAGTCAAACTGGCAAAACTCAAAGACAAAGAGAAAATCTTAAAAGCTACAAGAAAGAAGTGTCAAGTCACCGATAAGGGAGCCCCAATCAGACTAACATCAGACTTTTCATCAGAAATCCTAAAAGCCAGAAAAGAATGGGATGATATATTCAAAATACTAAAGGACAAAAATTGCCAGCTAAGAATACTTTGCCCAGCAAGGCTATTCTTCTGATATGAAGGACAAATAGTATATTTCTCAGACAAACAAAAACTGCAGGAGTTCACTACCACATGACCAGCCTTACAAGAAATTCTCAAGAAAGTACTGGATTTGGTACCTGAAAAACAACCATCACTGCCATGAATACTCAAGAAAGAACAATACCCAGCAGTAAAACAATTTGGTGCCTGAAAAACAACCATCACTGCCATGAATACTCAAGAAAGAACAATACCCAGCAGTAAAACAAAAATGCTAACAATAAAGAGAAAAAATAGTTTATCTACCACCCCAAGAAACCAACAAACACAGAAGACAAACAGAAAATCAGAAAGACAGGAACAAAAGATACTTAAGACATCAAAACAAAAATCAGTAAAATGCTAAGAGTAAATCAACACCCTTTCAATAGTAACTCTAAATGTAAAAGGATTAAATTCCCCACTCAAACGACACAGACTAACTGACTGGATTAAAAAGATGGACCCAACAATATGCTGCCTTCAAGAGAC
>NW_007727364.1:169886-170485 GCF_000696425.1 Galeopterus variegatus
AACAAACACAGAAGACAAACAGAAAATCAGAAAGACAGGAACAAAAGATACTTAAGACATCAAAACAAAAATCAGTAAAATGCTAAGAGTAAATCAACACCCTTTCAATAGTAACTCTAAATGTAAAAGGATTAAATTCCCCACTCAAATGACACAGACTAACTGACTGGATTAAAAAGATGGACCCAACAATATGCTGCCTTCAAGAGACTCACCTCACCTGTAAAGACACATAGACTAAGAGTGAAAGGATGGAAAAAGATATACCATGCAAACAGAAATGAAAAATGAGCTGGAGTAGCTATTCATAAATCAGATAAAATAGACTTTAAACTAAAAACCATAAAAAGAGATTAGGAAGGCCACTATATAATTATAAAAGGATCTAACCATCAAGAAGACATAACAGTAATAAATATATACACACCCAAATTTGGAGCAGCCAGATTTATAAAGCAAACATTATTAAAACTAACGAATGAGTTGGACACTAATACCTTAATAGCAGGGGACCTGAACACCTCACTCTCAACATTGGACAGATCATCTAGGCAAAAAGTCTATAGAGAAACACAAGATTTAATCAACACTTTAGACCA
>NW_007727364.1:172086-176046 GCF_000696425.1 Galeopterus variegatus
ACTTAAGATCAGAAGAGAACTAAATGAAATAGAAACCCAAAAAATGATATAAGATGTCAGCAAAACAAAAAGTTTGCTTTATGAAAAGATAAATAAAATTGACAAACCTTTAGCAAGGCTAACTAAGAAAAGAGAGAAGACCCAAATAACAAATATTAGAAATGAAAAAGGTGATATTAGAACTGATACCTCAGAAATACAAGGAATCATTAGAGACTACTATAAACAACTACATGCCAACAAATTTGAAAATATGGAGGAAATGGATAAATTTCTGGACACATACAAACTACCAAAGCTGAGCCAAGAGGATATAGAAAATCTGGACATATAACAAGAAAAGAGATTGAGGCTGTTATCAGAAGTCTTTCAACAAAGAAAAGCCCAGGACCAGAAAAGTTCACTGCAGAGTTCTACCAAACTTTCAAAGAGGAATTGATACCAATTCTGTACAAGCTATTCTAAAAGATTGAAACAGAGGCCGTTCTACCAAACTCATTCTATGAGGCAAACATCACCCTGATACCAAAACTAGACAAAGATTCAACAAAAAATGAAAACTACAGGCTCAGATCCTTAATGAATGTAGATACAAAAATCCTCAATAAAATACTAGCTAACAGAATACAGCAACACATACACAAAATTACTCACCATGATCAAGGGAGATTCATCCCAGAGATGCAGGGTTGGTTCAACATATGCAAATCAATAAATGTGATACACCACATCAGTAAAGTCAAAGACAAAAAACATATGATCATCTTTATAGACACTGAAAAGCATTTGACAAAATTCAACATTCATTCATGATGAAGACTCTGTACAAGTTAGTTATAGTTTGAAAGTAACTCAACACAATCAAAGCCGTATATAGTAAGCCCACTGCCAATGTCGTCTTGCTTTTCCCTGAAGAACAAGAACCGAACTAGGATGCCCACTCTCACCACTCTTGTTCAACATAGTGTTGGAAGTACTAACCAGAGCAATCAGAGAAGAGAAGGAAATAAAGGGCATCCAGATTGGAAAACATGAAGTCAAACTGTCCATGTTTGCAGATGATATGATTCTATATATCAAACGGCCTAAATCCTTTACAAAAAAAACTCTTAGAGTTGATAAATGATTTCAGCAAAGTTGCAGTATATAAAATCAACACACAAAAATCAGTAGGATTTCTATACTCCAACAGTGAACATGCAGAAAAATAAATCAAGAATGCTAGCCCACTTACAATAGCAACCAAAAGAATAAAATACTTATGAATAAAGTTAACCAAGGGTGTGAAAAATCTCTACAAAGAGAACTACAAACCGCTGGTGAGAGAAATGAAAAAGGACACAAGAAGATACAAAGATATCCCATGCTCTTGAATCAGAAGAATTAACACTGTGAAAACGTCCATATTACCCAAAGTGATCTACAGATTCAGTGCAATCCCCATCAAAATTCCAATGATACTTTTTCTCAAAAATGGAAAAAAAAACTATCCAGACGTTTTTGTGGAATAACAAAGGGCCATGAATAGCCAAAGCAATCCTGTGAAACAAACAAACAAACAAACAAATAAATGGATAAATGAATGAATGAATAAATAAATAAGTAAATAAATAAATAAATAAACAAATAAAGCTGGAGGCACAACATTACCTGATTTAAACTATACAGCAAAGCTATAATAACCTAAACAGCATGGTGCTGGCATAAAAACAGACACACAGATCAGTTGAATAGAATAGAGAACCCAGAAATCAGCCCACACAGTTACAGCCATCTGATCTTTGACAAAGGCACCAAGTCTACACACTGGGAAAGAGACAGCCTTTTCAGTAAATGGTCCTGGGAAACCTGAATATTCCTATGTAGAAAAATGAAACTAGACCCATACCTCTCACCATATACCAAAACCAACTCAAAATAGGTTAAATAATTAAATGTACATCCTGAAACAATAAAACTTAAAGAAAACATAGGGGTAACACTCCAGGAGGTAAGAGTGGGTAGAGAGTTCATGAATATGACCACAAAAGCACAAGCAACCAAAGGAAAAATGGGAGAATATCAAACTAAAATGCTTCTGAAGAGCTAAAGAAACAATCAACAGAGTGAAAGGAGAACAATAGAGTGGGAGATAATATTCGCAAAATGTACATCTGACAAAGGATTAATATCCAGAATATACAAGGTACTCAAACAACTTTACAGCAAAAAAATAAATAACCCAATTAAAAAATGGGCAAAGTATCTGAATAGGCAGCTCTCAAAGGAAGATATGGGAATGCCCAATAGACACATGAAAAAATGCTCAGCATCACTCAGCATTCGGGAAATGCAAATCAAAACCACAATGAGATACCATCTCACTCCAGTTAGGATGGCTAATGTCCAAAAAGCTGAGAATGATGAATGCTGAAGAGGTTGTGGAGAAAAAGGAACTCTCATTCACTTTTGGTGGGACTGCAAAATGGTGCAGGCTTTATGGAAAATGGTAGAGATCCCTCAAACAATTACAGATAGATCTACCTTATGACCCAGCCATTCTACTGCTGGGAATATATCCAGAGGAATGGAAATCATCATGCCGAAGAGATACTGATACTCCCATGTTTATTGCAGCACTATTTACAATAGCCACGAGTTGGAACCAGCCCAAATGTCCATCATCAGATGAGTGGATAAGGAAACTGTGGTATTTCTACACAATGGAGTACTACTATGCTATAAAAAAGAATGAAATACTACCATTCACAACAACATAGATGGACTTAGAGAAAATTATATTAAGTCAAACAAGTCAGGCAGAAAGAGAAATACCACATTCCCACCTATTTGTGGGAGCTATAAATAAATAAATAAATAAACAAACAAACAAACAAATAAATATATAAACAAACAAATGCGGGGGGATAAGACATAACAATCACAGCAGTTCCTTGAACTGGTTAAAGACAAGTGAACAGGTATGATGTAGACACGAGGTGGTGGGGGGGGAATAATGGAGGCGGTAAAGAGGAATGGGTAAAGGGACATGAAAATCAACTACAATGTATAGAGAAGTTAAAAGAATAAGAAAAAAAGAGAGAGAGAGAGAGAGAGAAATTCCAGATGATCTCACACCATATGTGGAATCTAAAAAAGTTGATCTTACAGAAGTATAGTGTAGAATTGTGATTACCAGGGGCTGAGTTGGCTAGTGATGAGTGTGGTTAGGCAGATATTGGTCAAAGGTTATGAAATTTCAGTTAGGAGGAATAAGTTCAAGAGACTTAAATACAACATGGCAACTCTATTTAAAATATATGTATTGTAATCTTATCAAATGCTGAGAGAGTGGATGTAAAGTTTTCTTGCCAGAAAAATTATGTTTGTGTGAAGTAATGCATTATCTGATTCAGCTAGATTTAGTCCTTCCACAATGTATATATATTTTGAAACAATATGTTGTACATGGTAGATACATATAATTGTATTTGTCAATTTAAAAAAAAAAACATATACATATAGCTCATTTTCACTTGGAGCCCTTTCTGGTAAATTGTTACACCAGTAGCTGTCTCCTTCCTGTTATGAAGATGTCAGATTAAATCTAACGTTCCCAAAGAGTCGTTCTCTGACCATTCAAGCTGGTTATCATTCTGTCATTTATATATCATTTCTACATAATACATGTTATCTAATATTTTTTATATGTTTACAGTCTCTGTGCTGACTTTTGGCCTGATGGCTCTCAAACTCATTTCTAGACCCACCCTGCTCTGCTGTCTATCATGTGGGAGTTAGGGAGTGAGCATTGTAGCATGAGTTTCCCAGGCTTCGTGCTGACTTTGGCCATTCACAGATTCTAGCAGGAAACTAAAGATATAAAACATGGGTAATCCAGGATTTCTTTCTTTCTTTCTCTCTGCCTTGGTGGCTCTTGCTCTTGAACAATGTAGACCGACGAAGACTGTCGTGTGTTTT
>NW_007727364.1:176535-181695 GCF_000696425.1 Galeopterus variegatus
TTTTTTTTTTGCCTAACTCCAGAAATAAAGATAGTTGAAGCTAGAATAATGAGTTCAAACTATTCAATAGTATCCAAAATAAACTTTTATCAATATGTGCATTGGAATTACGGAGATCTCATATTAGATAAAATTTTCCAGTGATTTTCTAAATTGGGCCTGATATTCATTATATACATGTCTATTTCCAAGGTACTTAGTATCAAAGGTGAAAGGGGAGGTCAAACACTAAAATTGGGGTCGGTCTAAAGACATTACAACATTCATTCAGTTTAATGAACATTTATTGAATGCCTACAATGTGCCAGGCAGTGTGCCAATTGCTACAGATACAAACATAGAAAGGGAGCTTTCAACTGTATGAAAAAAAAAAAAAAGCAGAAATAAAAAAATCTAATACACTGAGATAAGTGCAATTATATGAATATGTCTAACATACAGAGAAGTAGATGATTTACTCTTTGACGGTTGTAAGGAGGAGGAGCAGAAAAGTCACTGACACGAGGTGACACTACACAGTGTTATGGAAATGAATAGAAGTGCTCCAGATAGACAAGAGTAGGAAGAGATGCTTTCAGGATGCGGGCAGAGCACATGCGGTGACACAGAATGCTAAAGCAATATATTATATTTAGGGATAGTTTGATATTGCTGAATGTAAAGTGCAAAGTGGGACAATAGATAAAGCTCAACCAGGAGATCGTCAAGTAGACAAGGAAATGAGATACATTCCTAATTGAAGAGACAGTACCATGATTTGTGCTTTATTCTACAAATGTCATGTAATTTAAAACAAAATCAAAAGAGAAAGGCAGAGTGGTATGTTGGTATATTCTAAGGTAACTTGTAAGCTCTTTTACATAAATTATTGTAAGAAAATACTCAATGGAGATTACACAAATAAAGGTTTATTTTGCTCCAATAACTGAAAGTCCAAGAGAAGTACTTTCTAGCATCTATTCAGTTTCTCAGCAAAACTGGTGGGGACTGAGCCTCTTTGATTTTTTAAAATCTTTTTTAATCATCATGATCAACATATCAGTTTTGAGTCTTGTGCTGATTATCTGATAAAGGTAAAATGGCTGCTCTTACTCCAGGTATCAAGCCCGCATTCCATAAAGGAAGAGGAACTAAAGGCAAAGAGTTTTATTTTATTTTATTTTATTTTGTTGTATTTTATTTTATTTTATATTTGAGGCCTGTATTTTTGTTCAAGGAGGAAAGTCTCAGCCTACTTCCATTCATTGGCTAAAAACTGTTGACATGTGCACCCTTAGAGCAATCAATGTCCTAGCAAAATGAGTTCAACATAACAGGTTTAGACTAATCATAAGTCTACCTTGGGACTGGCATGGAAATTAGGAATATGAAGTCATGTCTTGAATAAGTTAGGGTTTGGTTTGAGTGGTAGGGTATAACTATTGGAAGGGAATAGACAGAGCCTATCAGACACCAGCATAAAATGCTCTTTGTGATCTAGACTTAATTTTGTTCTCTAACTTTATATATCACAAATCTTTTACCCTCATTTATCCCACTTTCATTTTCAACTCCCACTTGCACACACATGCGTATTTACCCAGGCCAAATAGACTACTCATATTCAACTATTGTGACTCCTCATTCTAGTAACCCCAGAGAGTTTTATATGCTGCTTTCATAACCTAGAATGCCTTTCTTCTTATTCTTTGCTTGGCTATCTCTGTTCACCCCTCAGGTTTCATGGCCCCAACTAGTTTTTGTTAGTTGCCTTTTCTTTTTTCATAGTAACCTCCACATTTAAAATATGGTACTGCAATTTATTTTTTCTATTTGTCTCCCCCTGTATGTCCATAAACATGAAAGGAGAGTCTCATGTCATCTTTAAATATTGCATCTTCACTGCATAGGTCATAACAAATACCTAAGATTGTAATAATCATGTTCTGCAAACTTTTAATTTTGTTGGACCTGCATAGTATTTAAAGAAAGAATTTTTTTTTTTTGAATATGAACAACTTTAATCCAGCATATAAAATTCACTATCTAATTTTTGGCCTTGATTGTAAGACATCTGAGTTGTAACTACTACATAAACTCTCAATTAATGACATGAATGAATGAATAAATGTTTCCAAGTTAGTGGGTGAATAAATGGATGTCTGGAAGGATGATTTGGTATGTGTGTGGGGAAGGGGAAGCAGGTAGATTATTGGGGTGGAGGTGGGTACACAGATTGTAGAAGGTAAGGTAGAAGAGAGGGAGCATCCAGACCATGGTAACACTAAATTTCTATCTTGAGGATCTTAAATTTTATCCAGAAAGCAATATGTAACCTTAGTAGAACTTTTGACATGATATCTAATAATAGCTATTATTTCTAAAATATATTTAAAAAGATACTTGCTCTGATGCTGAATGCGCGTAATCCATACTCACAGCTAACCACTGAGTTATTCATTCTTAAACCTCATTATTTATTAGCATTATCTAAAAATCTCAGCATAAAAATTCAGTTTCTTGAACTTCACCTTTAGACGTATGAGGTGTTGTCAAAATGCATAAGTACATTTTGTAATTATTCTTTGTGCCCCTTTCCCAATCTCCCCCAGCCCCTCTCTACCTCCCCCCGCACCCCTAGTAACCACAGATTTGTGATTTGTTCTCACCTTCTGAAAGTTCAACACATTGTTGTGGTCTTGTCTTTTCTTTCTTTTCTTCCTTCCTTCCTCCCTTCCTTCCTTCCATCTATCTTTCTTTCCTTCTTTCTTAGCATCCATTTATGAGTGAGAATATGCAGTATTTCTATTTCTGTGTCTGGCTTATTTCACTTAACATAATTTTAAAGACATCCAGGGGATTACACTGTTGATGGCCACTGGGACACATTTTAAAAAATACTGCTATGCAAAAAGAATTATATTATAAATCAACTTTAAAATGGACTTATAATGTGGAATATTTAGCACAAGAAGTTGCCCGTTTTTTGGATCACAGTGCCTTGCATGTCTCAGTAACTTTTTCAAGGTTTTCAGGCTCAAAGGAATACCTAACACTTCTGTGTATTAAGTAGTTGTGTCTAAATAACTTAAGAATTTATGTTTTGTGTTCTAATAACTTGGCACTTTTGTGC
Source organism: Galeopterus variegatus (assembly GCF_000696425.1). NCBI lineage: Eukaryota > Metazoa > Chordata > Mammalia > Dermoptera > Cynocephalidae > Galeopterus > Galeopterus variegatus. The sequence continues at coordinate 179,648 of NW_007727364.1, forward strand.
AGTGAACAGCTTCTCAAACAAACAAACTTCTGCATAGCAAAGGAAAAAATCAACAGAGCTTAAAGACAATCTACAGAATGGGAGAAAATATTTGCAAACTATGCATCCAACAAGGGATTAATATCCAGAATATATAAGGAACTCAAACAACGTCACAGTAAAAAAATCTAATAATCCAATTTAAAAATGGGCAAAGGAGCTGAGTAGACATTTTTCAAAGGAAAACATACAAATGGCCAACAGGTACATGAAAAAATGCTCAACATTAAAGAATTGCAAATCAAAACCACATTGAGATATTATCTCACCCCAGTTAGACTGGCCATTATTAAAAAGAGAAAGAATAGCAAATGATGGTGAGGATGTGGAGAAAGGGGAACTCTTCTACACTGTTTGTGGAACTGTAAAATAGTACAGCTATTATGGAAAACATTATGGAGGCTTCTCAAACAACTACAGATGGAAGTACCATACAGTCCAGTAATCCCATGTCTGGGTATGTACCCAGAGGAGTGGAAATCATCATGTCGAAGGGATATCTGCACTCCCATGTTCACCACAGCTCTATTTACAATAGTCAAAATATGGAACCAACCTAAATGTCCATTGATGGATGACTGGATAAGGAAAATGTGTTATATATACACAATGGAATACAACTCAGCCATAAAAAAGAATGAAATTCTGCCATTTGCAGCAACATGGATGAGCCTGGAGAGATTTATGTTAAGTGAAATAAGCCAGACAGAGAAAGAGAAATACTGCATATTTTCACTCATAAATGGATGCTAAGAAAAAAGGAAAGATAGATGAAAGAAAGAAAAGAAAAAAAAAAAGACCACAACAATACATTGAACTTTCAGAAGGTGAGAACAAATCACAAATTTATGGTTACTAGGGGTGTGGGGAGAGGGGCTGGGGTTGGTTAAGGGGCACAAAGAATAATTACAATATATAATAATTAATATGCTAATAATTTTGATTTGGTCATCACAAACTCTATACAAATAGTGATAGTCAACTCTGTACCCATAAATATGTACAAATAAAAATAACTTAAAAGTAAACAAAAAATCAAATCAGATTATCAGATTCAGTGTCACCACCCTCATTTCCTGTTCCACAGTAAAATGGTGTGATACTTGCATTTTATTACAGCAATTACTGAACACCCAGCCTTACAAAGAGATGTCATTGAAAGGAACATAGTAGTTTGATATTGAAACTGTGACCTACCACAAGCTAGTAGTTTGCACAATTCATGACAGATGTCTGTGTTTCCTATAAGCTCGCTGCAGCAACTGGACGTGCTCAGCACAGTTTAGGAATTGCAATTTTAGCCAGTAAGGAAAGGAGGGAAAATCTACAATAAAAATGGGTGGTGGGACTTTTATGTATTTATTTTTTTAGTAAGACCCTTGCATGAACCAGCTGTTCCCCCATCCATTGCCCAAACATGGTATTTGTAAATAATGGTATTTGTAAATAGATGTATAGCATAGATCTCTCCAGGATCTGCCCCATGCCTGCATCTGAATTAGCATGCCTTATTCTAGTGTTTTCTTTCACTCATGTACTCAGCAAATACCTCCTGTGTACCTACTTATGTAGCAGACCCCAGCTAGACCCTGGACATAGTAGATAAAAAGATAAGCAAGACGTAATTCTTTCCTTGGAGAGTTTACAGTCTTCAGCTTGTATCTCAGTAACTCCTAAAAGGTTGCTGCTGATCTGCCCAGCCCTATAGCACACCTCTGCATGCCTGTCTGCTCTCTGTGGGGTCTGCTTTCCTCCATCGGATGCCAGTGTTGTCTTTTAGATTTCCCTAAGCTACAAACCTTGTACTCCAAAGGCAAAATTGTCTTTAGCCCCTCACTAGTGCATGCTCTTGAAGCTCACTAAGTTTGACATACCAGGTCCCAATTTCACCATAAAATTTTTTGGATTCTTTAAAAAAGTAAAACAATGTGATTTTTGTCACAGTAATTTCTCAAATTTTAATAACTTTAAGATAGCAGTTTACTGATTAATTTTGACTTGCACAGAAA